>NC_052954.1:34161967-34419467 GCF_013358895.1 Oreochromis aureus | reverse complement strand
ATGAGGAGGGTTTTAGAATGATCCGCAGGGGCCCGGAGCGTCGGACAGGTCTGAATCCTGCAGTGACTGAGACGTGCCTGCAGCCGAGCCCGGCACCGAACCGCCAACCGCAGAAAGATCCCAGCTGAGCTCATGATAGAGGTGCACAGAAGAAACAGCCAGGCCTAAAGACTCAGTCAACTTAAACAGTGAACCAACCATAACCGTGGTTTAACCATTACTATGCCTTAAACTTGCAGGCTTTCACATTTACACCGTGTTCCAAATTATTATGCAACTGATATTTTTCTCTGATTTTCCTAAATAGTTGATTCAAATGACAGTCGGCATAATGTTCGAGTCATCGACTAATAGAGTATAATTCAAATGTTACTGAACAAAACTCCCATTGAAAACAGTTGTTTTTCCAAAATAAAAACTTAAATTGCACTGTTCCAAATTATTAAGCACACAGAGTTTCAAAACATTTTAAAGACTGTAGAGAATTGAAAATGGTCATTTGTCAAATTTGCAGCATGAGGAGATCATATGTAATGAAATCAAAAGCTATTTCAATCAAAAACATCTTAACAGGTCAAGTTACATATTAACATAGGCCCCTTATTTGATAGCAGTTTTACAATTCTTGCATCCATGGAACTTGTGAGTTTTTGGAAAGTTTCTGCTTGAATGTCTTTGCAGGATGTCAGAATAGCCTCCCAGAGCTGTGAACTGCCTCCCACCCTCATAGTTTTTTGCTTGAGGATGCTCCAAAGGTTCTCAGTAGGATTGCGGTCAGGGAAGAATCGGGGCCACACCATGAGTTCCTCTCCTTTCATGCCGATAGCAGCCAATGATGCAGAGGTGTTCCTTGTAGCATGAGATGGTGCATTGTCTTGCATGAAGATGGTTTTATTGCGGAAAGGATGGTTCTTTTTTTCTACCATGGAAGAAAGTGGTCAGTCAGAAACTCCACATACTTTGCAGAGGTCAAAACATGACTCCACCACCTCCTTGCTGACGACGCAGCCTTGTTGGGACATGGTGGCCGTCCACCAACCATCCACCACTGCATCCATCTGGACCATCCAGGGTTGCACTGCACTCGTCAGTGAACAGGACTGTTTGAAAATTAGTCTTCATGTAGCTCTGGGCCCACTGCAGCTGTTTCTGCTGTGAGCATTGGTTAGGGGTGGCCGAATAGAAGGTTTATGCACAACTGCAAGTCTCTGGAGGATTCTACACCTTGATGTTCGCAGGGCTCCAGAGGCACCAGCAGCTTCAAATATATGTTAGCAGGTTTGTAATGGCCTTTCAGCAGCTGCTCTCTTAATCTGATGCATTTGTCTGGCAGAAACCTTCATCATTGTGCCTTTATCTGCACGAACCCATGTGTGCTCTGACTCAGCCACAAATCTCTTACATTATGGTGATCACACTTAAGTTTTTGTGAAATATCCAAGGTTTTCATTAGTGTCCAAGGCATTCAACTATTTCACGCTTTTCAGCAGCAGAGATCATTTTTCTTTCCTATATTGCTTGAAAATGGTGGCCTGCTTAATAATGTGGAACATCCTTCTTTAGGGGTTTCTCCTTTAATTGGGCTCACCTGGCAAACTAATGATCACAGGTGTCCGAGACGGATTCCAGTGATCCAAAGAGCCCTGAGACCCTGATTCCATCCATTGAGTTTAATTGACAAACAACTTATGCAATCTTTATGCCACTTAAACACAATTTGCATAATAATTTGGAACGCGGTGTAAAGACAGCCACTGTTGGAGGTGTCGACACGGTGATCTGATCCATTCACGACCTGCAGACTTTACATCAAACAGCCTGTGAGAACATAGATATATGACTTTCATTCACAGTGAGCTGAATCCCTTCATGAAACATTTCACATTTCATCGACTAACGCAGGAAATTACAATCAGAACAAACTCGTGCTGCAGACAAATATTGGTGTGTTTGAAACACACAGCCGGGTATCTATCACACCGACACGGGGTGAACAGAAATGTGCTGATCAGGATGATTCAGACGTGATGCTGGGGCTTAAAAGCAGACGGAGGGGTGCTGATCTGATTCACGCTTGGACCTGAGTCCTCAGTGAAACAAACTGCAGCGTCAGCATTTGGCCGTTTGTTTCCTCCTTCCTACCCCCCCCCGGCTCCAATATGTCGCTGCTGCCTCCAGCAGCTCGGCCAGGTAACAAACCGTCTGTGCAGATCTGCACGCCGAGCACACGTCCCGCAGAGGAATCAGCGTTTAGCGCTTTTGCTTTTTTGCTTTGAAAGGATAAAATCAGCCTGCAGGACGCAGCAGGAGGAAACATCAACACCTGAGCACAAAGATCACCCGGACAAGCCGCACTCGTCACTTAAATCAAAGCCCAAACGAAAACCTGCAGGACGAACAACACGCGAACACAAAGGGTCCACCACAGACTGTACGGGAGCAACACTCAGCTGATAATCAGGAACATCCAATCAAAATCCGAGACGTTCATTGGCTCTGTTAGTACAGTGACATCACAGCAGCATTTTACTGGTCTGATGAGGTCATTAAAAAAACCCAGCACAAATACGGTCCACAGGTCCAGTTCAGGTGAAGCTAGCAGACAGCAAGCAGCTACAGCCACCTGTGTCACCATCCACCTGCCAGCCAAAGAGGACACGCCCCTAATAATGCTAACTTTAATACAACATAAACAGTTGCAGTGAGGGGGAATTATCTCTAGAGAACAATCAGTGTGTGCATCAGGTTATAAATGCTGGAAAGATTTAACATGGGAGTCAATGGGGACAGACTCACTGCTGCCACTGCTGGACTGTAGAGAAACTGCAGTGCTTTAGCCCCGAATTTCCAGAATCAACAATTGAAAAAGTTTGATATTTGCAGCTTGAAGCCTTTAAAAATGAGCTCTGTGGTGTTTTACATGCTGTGTTCATACACCTGTGCTGCTCATACTACGCATGCATAATAACATCAACGTTTTCTAATAACTCACACGTGAGTGACCAAAGTAAAATGAAGTCCGAGTGTGCGAGGCTTTCTTGGAAAGGTGGATGTTCTGAGCAGCAGCAGCAGGAGGAGGATGATGATGATATTGATGGAGTGTGAGCAGCTGCTTGTTACTGCGATCTTCTTCCTCTTCACTTTGCCTTCATCACATCGAAGCCGCTGTGCGTCCCTTCAGCACTGATGTCTCTCCGGTCCGCCACCTCACATCGGCGCGGCGCCCCACACGCTCGCTCTGTTTGATCCATGAGGTTTGACGTGACCGGGCAGACGGACAGCTGCAGGGTCCAACAGGTGCAGGAGTCAGGAGGACGCGTGTGTTCACGGTCTGACGCACACCTGAGGCAGGTAGTTACCTCCCACAGACTCTTTGATGTTGATCCAAGAAGTCGGAGCTCCGGTTTTGCCGAGCGGAATTCTGGGACTAATGGGTGTCTGAGAAACTGGAATATAATGATGAGCAGCAGCTTTGTTCACATGATGTCCCACACCTGCAAAGGTGCGTGTGTTTGTGTGGTGACCTCTGACCTCTGCCGCTCAGCCCCTAAGCTCATAACGAACGCTGTCACTTCAGCAGCACAGACCGCCAGCCTCACCACGAGGGGTTAACGAGTCAGCCTGTTTACACCGATAATTACCACCCTCCCTCCTCCACCCTCCCTCCTCCACCCTCCTCCTACCAATGAGTCATTAACAAGCGCTGCCTTCAGTCTGGGAGGCGACGCTGCTGCACGCGCTCATTACAGCCTCACTCAAAGAAGCGGCGCAGATCAGCCGGGCTGTTATTAGCGAGGGTGTGACGGACGGCGGACCTGTGTTGTTTACCTGCTGCAGTGCCAGCTGATTGGCTCAAAGGCACTGTGGTGAAAGTGCTAGGCTGTGCAGCGGCGAGCATTTTAAGAGACAGGGCGTCACGACGGGACGGTGAACGGCTCGTCTGGAGGACGTGTTTGCATCAGTCAGACCTCCGCTGACTCACAGAAGGTTAAACCAAACCACCACCAGCGCCATCATGCATTTAGAGCTTAGAGGTCATTCAGTTAATGAGCACCGTTCAGACTGTTATTACAGAAGAAGCACTGAATACACACAAACCTCACACGACGGCGCAAACATGTGCAACAGCTTTAATTCAACACATTATGAAGTCGAATAAAGGCATATAAAGACCATCCATCCATCCATCCATCCATCCATCCATCCATCCATCCATCCATCCATCCAACCAACCAACCATCCATCCAACCATCCAACCAACCAACCAACCATCCATCCATCCATCCAACCAACCATCCATCCATCCATCCAACCAACCATCCAACCAACCAACCAACCATCCATCCATCCAACCAACCATCCATCCATCCAACCAACCAACCATCCATCCATCCATCCATCCATCCAACCAACCAACCATCCATCCATCCATCCATCCATCCAACCAACCATCCATCTGTCCTCTTCCACTTGTCTTCATTAGGGCCATCACTATGGACACTGTGTCATGGGGCTAACACAAAGAGAAAAAAGTCACCAGTTAACCTAACCCCACTAACTGCAGGTGTTTGGACTGTGGGAGAACACACAAACTCCACACAGAAAGGCCCCGCCCACACGGTGGCCTAAACCCAGGACCTTCTTGCTGTGAGGTGACAGCGACGCATGTGTTTCAGCTCTAAAACACGGCCTTTAAACTCAACAGGTGTTTTCCTGAGTTTCTTTTCCTGCACAAGACCAACAATAACAACAACATTAATCATCTTCATCATCATCGCAGTCTCTATTAAGCGTAAGTTGTGAAAAAATGTGAAGCCTGTAATTACTGACTCCATATAAATTTGATCTATTTGAAGTCTTTTAAGCTTCTGGAAATGAGTGTGTGTGTGTGTGTGCATGTGCCTGCGTGTGTGTGTGCGTGTCTGCGCGTGTGTGTGCGTGTGTGTGCATGCGTGCATGCGCGCGCACGTGTGTGTGTGCGTGCGTGTCTGTGTGTGTGTGTGTGTGTGTATGTCGCGCTGTCCGAGCAGCTCGTTTTGTAATTTAATGCTGTTGAAAAGAAGCGTTACACTTAGGAAACATCTGACTTCTGAGTCATGATTCCACAGAAAGTACCACACACACACACACGCACACACACACACACACACGCACGCACACGCACCTATCTGTTGTGCAAAGCTAAAATAACAGGGACGTATCAGACACCCTTGACGAGATCTGAAGTGATATAAATTTCCCAGACTTCCAAATAGACTCGTCCCAGTACCCCTGTGACACCTGAGCTGTTTTAAACTGGGCATAAACACGTACTGTTTAGCTCAGGAATATTAAGTAAACTGCACTTGCACTTATTTTTATAAGTGCAAGATTCTCAGTCACAGTGAGCACGTTCGAAACAGACAAACAACACAAAGTACAATACTAATAAATGATAGTCCCTTTAAACAGCTTATACTTTCTATTTTAACATTTTCACAGGATTAATACAGTGCTCTGATAATGTCTGTGTGTGTGTGTGTGTGTGTGTGTGTGTGTGTGTGTGTGTGTGAGCCTGAAAGCTGGGGTCAAAGGTCAGGGAGTGAGGTGGTACCTGCAGAGCGCTGTTCAGGAAGCAGCTGTTCTGTCCCGGCTCGTTGCTCAGCCCTTTGCTGGGAGCGATGGACGTCATGGTGCGAGGTGTCAGGATTCCCTGCGTCCCAGCCCCACCTCCTCCTCCTCCTCCTCCGCTGACACCACTTCCACTGCTGCCTGATGCAAAGTAGTTCCTCTTCCACGACATATTCCCAGTTTGTTCTCGGCCTCTCTCCCTGTAGGGATCAACTTCCTGTCGAGTATTCTCGCTTCAGTGCAGATTGATCCATTTCCTCCAGCCAAGAGGGGGCAGAGATAAAAATATCCGAAGGACGTGACGTCAAACAGGAACGTTAGCGTCCAATAAAACATAAAAAACAATAAATCATCTGAACGTTTGACATTTATCAGTTATATAAAATTTCTCACTTCAGTATTTCAGGGAATAAAAGGCTTCACATTCTTAATGAGCATCTGTTTATAGGGTGAATATTCCAAACGCACAATTCCCAGTATTCCCCAAATACTCTGCTGTGTAATCCCAGGAATCCCGCCTCTCCATCCGCCCTTCAAACCATCAGCAAGAGCAGGTCATCCTCATCGCCTTGGCCACGGGGCTGAGGTCGGACACACACTCTGGTCAGAGGTCAGAGGTCAAACGCAGGCAGCCAATCAGAACACACCTGCTGGAGAGAAAGAGGACAGAGAGGCTTTAGAGGAGGACCTTATTTACCGTCGCGCTCGTTCAGCGCTCCTCTCAGTGATGGAAACATGAACAGACGAATGCTCTGACACGCACACCCAACCTTTTGCTCATCAAACGCTGAGACAAACGTCTCCGTCTCTGATATTCTGTGTGGACCGACTGAGCCTGACGGGATGAAGAAACTGAAATGTCCCGAGAGCAGCGCCCAGCTCCACCACACAACACGAAGGGTGCTGTAAAGCAGCTCGGGGTGCTGCGACATCCCCAAAGCTCACAGGAAGGACTTCACCACAATAGAAACTTGTAAAAACTTTGTGTGCACCCATCGCCTCGACCCCTGCTACCAAACCCTGCTTTATTCTGCAGCTCCATTTGATGAGCTCGTGAGCGCCCCCTATGGGACAGGAAGAGCGTGCGTTTGATTCTATTAGATGTTAACACTTAAATCTAAATGACAGTAAAACACTTCCTGCTGTTTAAAGCCCAGCAGGGCCTCAGCCGACGTGTAACAACCTCCAGATTTAAAACACGTGCACAGTTACTGATGACATCAGCAGAAGCGCAGCACGGCCCAAGCTGTGTGCAAACTGCAGGAGCAGAGACATGAAGGTGTGCTGGGTAATGACAGGCTGTGGAAGGCTGTCATTACTCTGTAATAACTGGCCTGTGAAGCTCCTCTAAGACCCCAGACTGAGATAATGTTAGGCCTGTGCAGTGCAGATGCTGTAATGACTCGAGGAATCCTCCTCCTCCTCCTCACTGCAGTCGCCCCCTCTCCACTCCTTCTGCCCACACCTCCCTCGCTCACTCTCAGTATTGTTCTCCCACACAGAGGCTTCACCTGGACATGCTGCACAGGTGTGTGAACACAGCTCAGGTATAACAGAGAGAGCAAGATTAAGACAGACGAGATGTGAAGATATACAGATGTTAGAAAACCAGACGTGAAACACAGAAAGAGGTGGAGCCAGGTCGATGAGGGAAATGGGCTTAACGCCAGAGCCCCGGGCTCAGATTTGGGCCTAATGACCTTTAACACCACCCTGTCCAGACTGGAGCTTTGATCCTGATCATGTCCTCATTGGTTAAACCGGACCCAGGCTAAAGTCGGGGCTTCACCTTTGAGCCTGAAAACGAGCTGCTGTGCTGCTGCTCAGGCGGGGTTCAGTTTGATTAGACCCTCCAACTTCCAAATTCTGTAGTGCACCATCATCATGCTTCACCCTCAAAGGCTAATGTAGATCTGTGAGTCGGCGTGGAGGACGTCGTTTCCTCTCCTACGCAGCGCTCTTATGAAACAGATGTACCACAGCCAGGCGGGTTTGCACATTTAATCATTAACTGTCAGACTCGATGGGCGTTCCGGCGGGCGGAGCGATGCTCCTTCTGAAGCGTTTCCCTCTTTAGCCTCGGCTGTTTCCATGCAAACTGCCCACTAAAGCCAAACACTCACAAACAGGTTATGAGTCACACTGTCTGCATGTTCAACAGCTCACTGAGCTCAGCACGCGCTCGCCAGCACGCCTCACACGACCAGCACCACCTGCACCAACCTCCTGGTTCACAAAGGATCAATGCAAAGGTTTGGAGCAGGGTTCGGGTTATGGAAGGGTTACAAAGCGCAGTGCTGTCTGAAGTGGTGTGTGGGTGTGTGTGTGTGTGTGTGTGTGTGTGTGTGTGTGTGTGTGTGTGTGAGTGTGTGTGTGTGTGTGTGCGTGTGTGTGTGTGTGTATGTGTGTGTGCTAATCTGCAGGTCAGAGCAGAGGGAGGTGAGGAGGGATTAGCCTGATCAGACGCGTCTGTCTGGTCAGGATTACGCCGTCTGTCTGCGGGTGTTTCTGTGCAGGACCGAGTCTCTGTGTGGACACTTTTCCAAAGAAGCCATGACAGGTTCAGAACTGGGACCGGTTTCACAAAGTCCAACTAAGTACAGAGTCAGGCGGGCGTTTGAATTCACCTTGCTGAGGTCAGAGGTGTTCTCTGTGTGGCTGTAAGCCCGAGGGTTAGAAGGTTAGAGTGAAGCAAACAGCGTGGGCTGCATCATCAGCGAACCACTGCTGTGATTTCTGCCTTACAACACGTACAGCTTTGTTTATGATCTAAGAGGGTTCAAATGATTTTAGCGTGGTGAGTGCAAACTAACAGCCTGGATCATTCGACTGACTCTGCAGCAGTGAAATGTTATTTAACGAAAAAGAAGAAGACTAAAAGGCAGGCTGAGAGACAGCGAGGAGCTCGTGGAGCTTAAGTAACTCGAGTGAAACCCCAACGACTCGCCTCACTTCCTGCACAGAAAACTAAAATGCGACACGAGGACCAAACGACACATTCATGCTGCACGATTTCTGAGCAGCATCTTCTAATCCGGTTCTCCCAAACACATCTGACAAATACATACAGCAGGTAAACCAGCAGGTGGTGCTGCAGCTATCATTCCATCCAAGACATTTTTCTCGATGAAAGCGGCTCCAGCACACTGAGACACACCGAGGCACTGAGGGTCACTGCGCTGTGGACATCCAGGCTGCAGTTCTTCTAACGTCCACCGGAGGCTCCAGCAGGGAGTCAGGCTCACCGCAGAAAGCGTGTGAGTCAGTGAGGGACACAAGTTTCAGTTATCTGATAAATCCTGAGCTTAGCCCATTTAATGAGGTCTTAGTCCGCCACAATTCTTTTCTCAGGCTTAAAAATAATGAAGTGGGCGGAGCTCGAGGCCTACAGGTGATGACAGAGTGACTAATGAAAACTCCAAAGTTTACCAGCAAACAGGTGAAACAAAGAAAACCAATTACATCGCCCGCTCTGACACTTTTAGGGTGTTTGGGGTTTTACCTGTAGACTAACTTCCTGTTAGCGATTAGCGGCTCGCTGCAGCGTGCGAACCTGCACGGCACAGGTTGGAGGTCATTTCCTCTCCCGGTGAGTGCCGAGGCTGATTTGCTGTAAAACTGGTTATGTAACAAAACAGCAGTGTGTCGCTTTAAAGCCACACACACACACACTCACACACAGCCACACACACACACACACAGATATAATCACCTCTAATTCAGCAGGCTGGCTTGGTGCCGCCTGCGTGCAGCCACTGTGCAGCCTGACCGCGGCTGCACTGGGAGCACTGGGCAGAGTGGGGGTGCTGGGATGAAGCCGGGCGGGAAGCATTGATTCGATTCAGTCTGTGAGCTCACGCCTCGTTTTCAGACTTGCAGCTCCTCATCAGCGAGCAAAAGCAACCAATCCCAGAGAGCCCCTGCACGGCAGGTCGGACCGTTCAGCTCCGGGACTGACGCCACGACACAAACCGGGGTGATGGCTCGCCTCCACCTCATACTTTGCACTCACACACACATTCAGATGAAACCGTGGGGACGTCAGTGTGCTCAGATTTGGACTGTCGGGGACGGTCTTCCTTATCAAGACCTTCAAAGACACTCCATCTGCTCCACTTCGAGGGCAGGGGGTGGTCCTTGCTCTGGCACATGCACCGGTCCTCCACCTGCTGCCGTCCCAGATGGTGGAGATGGAACGCGAGGGGATTGGTCCACGAGTGAAAAGATCTCTGTCGAACACGGCTCAGCACTCACATGTTTTTGTTTACATGTAAATAAAGTTTTTTAAACTTTTGCTTTAACTGCACGGGGAGGGCGGGGTTCTGGTTTGGGCTCTTTTTGAGGTTTTTTGGTCTCTGAGACTCTTTAAAAGCGATTCACCAAATAAACAAAGACCACAATGAAGTTAAGAAATGAACAATGACATAAATAAATACAAATATAAAAACAATAAGTTGTGATCAATATTTGGCTGTTTGAAGCTCATTTCAACTTATTAACCGAAAGTCATTTTAAATCTGCTTATATTTATTATGCCAAACATTACATACAATAATACATACAACACAGCTATGTTTTTGTAATTTGATATTTTAGTGATTTTAATGCTAATTTTTAATATAAAGTACCATAAAAATAATTGACAGGCAGTAAACCAGGTGATTTATCATCGTTGGAATTAAATAGTAATAACAATAAATAAGCACTAAAACTTCATTCTTGAGCTTATTTGATTTTTTAAATGTGATTTATTTTGTCTGCTTCGGTGCTCCGTAGACGGCCTTAGACGGAGGCTGTACCCGTTGCTGTGCCTGGATCTTTGCCCACAGGATGAATCTAATAAACGCTCTGTGATGTTTTCAGGCTGCTGGAACAAATCGATTGAAGCTCGATTCATGTAAAAGTGCAGATTCTCAGGTCCTGCGGGACTCCCTGGAGCCTCCGCTCAACATTTATTCATCATATTAAAGTCAATACTTGTAAAAATGAAACGTGCCAGACACAGAAAATACTCAATAACGAGGAGGTGATGGACGGCAGTGAGAAGAGGAGGAGGACGCGGTTTCTTTAAAGGCGTTTAACGGCGGCCGAGCTTAAATCTGTGCAGATCCTCGTTAAGACGCGCTCCGGGCAGACCCGGCGTCGCTGACCTGCTTGGCAGCTCATCTGGAGGAAGATTTGGGGCCTAATGACTAAAAAGGAGAGCTCATGAATATACAGCCGTCCTTCAGCGCCGCCACGGCCCCAAAATAACTCTGAGAAATTGGGAATGTGGAGCACTTCAATCACTTAATTCCACTCAGTGAAAGGAGGAATTAGCTTCTTGTCGTCTCCCCCGTGAGGCTCTCAGACGAGCCGAGGACGGCGGCCCCGGCAGCTCTCAGAGCGGCTGCTTTTTAAACACCAGCAGCAGAAAAAAAGCCGCCTGCTGTCACTCCCATGAATTCAAATCATGTTTTATTCACGATCGGTCCAAAAAATGATGTTTACATGTCGTAAAGTCGGCAGGTTTGGCAGCAGAGTGATGCAGACGATGATGTACATCAGCTGCATTAGTGAGTCAGTGCAGGCGTGTGGCTAACGTTAGCGGTGTTTCCTCATTTTAAAGTTGATTAAAAGCGACACATCGATGCACCTGATGAAAACACAGATTATTGTCTGCGATGAAAAGAATCCTGTTTCAGTCGAGGGAACCAGGGCGGTGTTAACTTCAGGGCGGCGGCACTGATCCAGTGTCTCACAGACGTTTCAGCCAATCACAGGAACTGAAACGCCAGCATTAGCCTGTAAATGAACTACGCCGTGGACACATGACTGCTCACTGCACCATCTTGTGGTACAAAGTGGTATCACACCAAAGTACAGCCCGGCCCTTTCTCCACACTTCGGCTGACATCACTGCGGCACAATGCAGACGTTTTCCTTTCTGCTCACTTTGGAAGGTTTTTAACTATTTTTAAAGACAGATATTTAAAATAAGCAGCGCTAGCAACCCCAACATTCTCATTTAGCCTGTCATTAGCAAACTGCCAAACTTTGCTGAGACCTGTGAGACCTTCAGAGGTCACGAGTGGGGTTCTCGCAGACGCACGCTTCACGCTGGAGAATATTTACAGCTCGTCTCAGGCTTTGAGTTCATTGTAATTATTAAAATTACAGATTTATAATTTCCTTTCAGTTTGTTCATCGTTTCAAGGAAGCGCGTCGTAACGCTGGTTTTAAAACGTGCTGTACAAACAAACTTTATTATCACTGTTATTATCTGTTTGTGTCTGAGGTGGAAAATCGTTTTATTGCACGTCTAACATGTTCTTCATTCCCTGATCAAAAATCTACAGATTTCAAAGGAAAGTCTGAATATTTTCCAACAACACTGCAACTTTAGAAGCTGTTACACACACATAACAATAACAGCGCCATGGTTAATTACTCTCCCAGCTCTCACTCACATGTCTTATCTGCAGTCCGCTGTTGGGATGTCAGCCTCAGATGTAATGATCAGTGATGATGATGCTGCTGCTCTGGTTTCACTTCAGAAACAGGACTTTAGAGCTTCTAACTCACAAACTTTTCCCCTGTGAGCGCTTCAGCCGTTTCCCGTCATCACACCCTCTCCTCTCAAAGTATTGTTCTAATTTTCACTCTCCTACATTCCTCACAGCAGCAGCAGCTCCATCAGTTCAGTGAATCAACAGTAAATCATCCAGACTGGGAGGAGCTCTTCCTCCTCCTCCTCCTGTTCTTTCAGCACATTATTTTCCCATGAATACTGCTGAATAATGTTCTTTAATTTAAACCTCAGTGGCCGGCCCGGCACACTACATAACTCACATTTCCTGCAGGACAATGAGAGCTGCTGCACCTCCAAAACTTCCCTGAGAGGTGGAGATGCTTCAGCCTGACGGAGCTGCAGTAAAACCAGACCTACCTACAGGTTGTTTTACTCCGATTAACCCTGCCTCTGTTCACTATGATTCATTAAACCACAATAGGTGACCACCCATGTGTGGAACATGACAGCAGCTAGTTTTGTAGTTTTTGGCTCTGAAATCTCGTTTGTTACACGAAAATCTAAGAAACCACTCGTTCCATCGCATTTTGTCGCACAGCGCCAAACTCCATGTAAAAATCTGGCACTTTAAAGTTTCTGTGCTTGCTAAGTACAGTACACAAGGTAAATAATATTTAAGAAATGCCGTTTTAAATAATCGGGAACTGCTCTTTAATTCGGCTGACTCAGTTCCAGCCCACACTTACATTTCATAACCAAACAGATCTCTTTAAAAGTCCCAGCCTGTTGTTCCCGGTGATGAAGAGCAGCAAGGATCCACGGATGGAGTTGGGATCGATGACATAAAGATGAGGACCGGTGTGTACGCGGTGTGTGTGTGACCTCGACACACGGAGTCGGGATCAAACCCGAAATGTGCGCAGAAACAGCGAAGCAGTGCGGCGGAAAACGCGCAGTTTTTAACCGGAGTCTGGCGCACCGCACCGGGGCTGCATTACATCACTTCTAGCAAACTTCACAGGAGAACAATGAGAGCGAAGCGGCTTCCTCGGGCCGGGCTGACCCGGGCACAGCCTCCAGCTGGCAGCACGGAAGCACGGACTCCGGCCAGACGGGGAGCCCGGCAGCGCCAGCGGGTCCCGGTTGTGCCCGGTACCAACAGCCCGATGACGCTGCTGCGTTTGGAGGCTCGAGCCGAACGCGCAGGCGAGAAAGCGGAAACACGGAAGCGTG
Source organism: Oreochromis aureus (assembly GCF_013358895.1). Lineage (NCBI taxonomy): Eukaryota > Metazoa > Chordata > Actinopteri > Cichliformes > Cichlidae > Oreochromis > Oreochromis aureus. Next base: position 34,406,113 of record NC_052954.1, on the reverse strand, counting down.
AAAGGAGCTCACCTGTGGCCGGAGCAGCGAGGCAGAGCCCGGGGGAAGGCGGCCGGCGTGTCCGGGGAAGGAGCAGCGGCGGCGGAGGTTATTGTGTTTGAAGCGGCAGGACGGAGGGGGAGGGGTTACTACCTGCAGCACGGGGCGCGAGCACCAGCGCGTGCGCCGGTGCATGGTGTGTGAGCACGTGAGCGCGTGCGTGCGTAGGAGACGGAGGCTTCCGAGGACTGCTGATGCTCCTCAGGGTGATTCAAGTAAAAGTCAAGTAAAGGTCCTTTACTAAACCGGGAAAAACACCGGAACTAAGCTCCGGTAGGTCACGCTCATGTGTGTTACACCTGCAATAAAACACGTCATAAAGTGTGCACGCTCAGCCGCTGAGCCAGCATTACCTGTATATAAATGATGGACATTTTTGCTGCCAAGACAGAAGAGACCTATTAGAACAAGAGGGTGGAGTTACAGACACTGTTAGTACAGTGACCTCACAGTAGCCATGTTATTGGTCACATGATGTCATTAAAAAGGCTCCAGCAGCACAAACAGAAGCTAGCAGCTACAGCTGTCTGTGTCACCATCCAACTGTCAGTCACAGAGGCCACGCCCCCAATAATCATTTGTCTCTGCCTCCTGAAACGAACCCCTGATAAACTGTTAGTCTCTGTTCTCCACCATGTAAAACTGTGTCAGCTGCATATAGAGGTACTCTCCTTCTGTACATACCTCTTTGACTTCCTCTTATTGCGTAACAAAACTTTAATATAGCTGTAATTAAGGTGGAAATTATTGTTTGTGTATCAGGCTGTAAACATGTTTATTTCTCAAAGTTTTAACATGGGAGTCTATGGGGGCTGACTCACGCTGGAGCCTCTGCTGGACACTAGATGAACTGCAGCTTTTGGGACTACAGCGCTGATGCTTTATAGTTATTGTTTCGCCCCCCAAATGTCCTCGAGTTTGCATATCTAACATTTTTTCTCACTCACTCTCACTAAGTAACACACGAGCAGCTTTTATAATGACGTTTGTTGTGAAAGTATGCTTTTACAGTAAATTTCTGGTATCGCCTGTTTCTTTAATCCATCATGTAAGAGCTGCTAAGGGACATTTGTTGTGTTTTTAAAAAATGATGAATGTTTTTGTGCTAAATGTGTCCTAACACTGGACCCTTTAGGGTATATTAAAGTAAACACATGGATTTACTGTGAGATGCAGTATGATCGCATTTAAATAAAGTCATGAGCTTATCAGCACAGTTGTATCTGAAAACAAGAGACAAATCTGGGAGTGTGATGGTGAAAATAAAGACCTGCAAGCTGACTGTGCAGCACGCAGCAGTGCTGCGTGCTGCACAGTCATCAGCAGACCATGTGCGTGTGTGTGTGTGTGTGTATGTGTGTGTGTGTGTGTGTGTGTGTGTGAGGCTGTATTGATGAGGTTATTGATCACATTCGGAGCACAGGAGGACACGTCGGGCTCAGCTCTGACTGCAGGAGCTGCACAGGGCTCATGATGCACACGTTTAAACCATCATTCATGGTTTTACTCAGTAAAAGTCCTTTCAGATATCTGTTCCTCGAGTTGGCACACACACACTGACATGGACAGTTGAAGAAAATGTGGGGCCTGGGGCACAGCCATAGCAACGCCCCCCCCCCCCCCACACACACACACACCACCCCACCCAAAACTTTCCATTTTCTAATGAATGTATAGAAACAGGGAAAAAAGAAAGCCCCAGAAAACACATTAAAATGCTGCCCCCTGGTGGTGAAAAACCAGAGGGTTATTACCAAACTGCAGCTGGAGATGATTTTAATGATACATATACTGCTGTAGCTTTGTCTATAACAATCCAGCATCATAGATATTCAGTGGTGTCAAACATAAGGCCCGGGGGCCAGAACTGGTCCTGCACAGACCCCTATGTGGCCCACCGGGCAGTTTTGGAGAATATGAAGCGTGACAGAGATTTGGGGCTTGTAACTGAGAGCTCCACCATGGCTATTCACACTTCATGACCAAAGCAACGAAGGAGCAGAAAAATAAGTCAAGTAAATGAGAGAAAAATCCTGTTTTTGACTTGGATGTGCGTCGCCCACGGTGTAAAATGAGTCTGACATGCCTGTACATCTCAACAGATTTAGATTTTTTGCTAAATATGATAACACAGAAATACATCAGCGAATAGATTAAAACTGGATTTGCCACAGTTTGTTATATTTTCAGCCTGACTTTTAGACCGAAAGGGTCACTTCCAGACTTCATACAGCTGCTTACATGGAAACAAATAAAACCGCAGCAAAACAAAATTAATTTATGGTTTTTATGTCACAGAGAAAATTGAAACTGAGTGACTTTATGAGTGGAAACAGCTGCAGTCCAGAAACAACAGCAGCAGCACTCGATGAACCCGAGGAAACACCGGCCCAGAGAAACGGTGCTCACAGAACACAGTCATCAAAGAGTCATTTAATATCAGAACGTAAAGACTTGTTTCTCCTTTCAGAGGATCCACTGCAGCCACGGTAAAAACAGGAGGAGGGCCGAGCAGTAATTCCACGCTCTTTAATGAAATAACAGGAGCGGCTCGGCTCATGTTTGGGTGGAGAACACGTCTGAACCGCAGCGCAGCCTCAAACATTCCTCTGCTGGGAGGAATCCGCCTGGCTCTCATTAAACTGGGCTGAACCGGAGCGCAGCAGCAGACGCTTCACGCTCACTTGCTCGTTTGTTTGCTTCTGACTTTTTAATTAAAAGCAGACGATGTCAATGTGAACATGCCGAAAGACTCTCTGCTGCCTCTCTTTCTTTCTTCTGCAGTTTCTATTCCTTAAAGTATTAAAGAGACTCTCGGGAAAGTGGAAGCACCTTAAAGCTGCAGTCTTTTTGATGGCCAGCAGGGGGCGATCTCTGAGCCGATTCACGGCTGACTGACTCAAGTTGGCAGGAGGGTGGTTTTCCACCCAGAGGGGGGTCAGAGAGAGCGGTAGAGAGGTCAAAGGTCACAGCACACAGACAACAGTGGTTAGAGGGAGTGTGTGGTTAAAGTGGACAGACGCCACGTTTTTACTGTCAAATGTGAGAGCTGAGCCTTTAAACCGTGAACACGTAAAATCTGTGAATCTTCTAACGCAGCCGTTCACAGGACTAATTCACAGCTCTCACCAATCAGATCGCTGCATTCGGCAGCAAGTGTGCCCAAAATGCACCCCGGTACTTAATCACTGACATTTTTCTGAACCAGGCTTTCTGACAAATGACCTTAATATAAACCGAATAAATCAGATTAGGAGGCGGGCTGTGTCAGCCGATGTTTTACTTCAGAGGTGCAAAGCATGAAGACTGTGAGCTCAGGACTCAGACCTGCAGGTCTCACAGTTTAAATCACAGCGAGGGGGAACAGCCAGGCTGATCTCAGATCTGAGTCTAACTGCACTGACGGGATATTTCCACCAGTGGAAACTGTCCAGCCTGTTTCTGAAGCTCCTGCTGAGATGTTCCACTGCTGAGTGACGCTTATCGCCACCAGCTGTGTTTATCCACGCCAAAAAAAGCCACAGTGTCCTCCGAGGGCTGCCACATCAGTCTAAAGTTATCTTCTCGTTCCTGTGTTTCACTGTCCTGCTATAGGGGGTAACAAGTGTCAGTAACCAGGTTTCAGCTCATTTACACACAGCGTGTTCATCAGAGAAAGCTGGCACAGATTTATACTATATCTGTTTGAGCCTGAAAGCTTCAGCAACAACTTCAAAGAAAAGATGAGAACAAAGGCTGGAAATCTGAAAACAGAGCGCACACGATGGGATCCAACATGGGACAGGGCTGTAAAGTTTCATTGGTTTAACAGCCTGAAGTGTGTGCCTACAGGGCTGGAAAAGCTGCAGTTCCTCTAGCATCCAGCAGAGGCAGCAGTGAGCCAGTGCTCATAGACTCCCATGTTAAAGCTTTTCAGCAGAAATAAACATGTTTACAGCCTGATACACAAACTGTTTGATCCCTGTAGATACTTTCACCTGTATTTTGTTTTACTCTAGTTTTTAAAGTGTTAGGGGTGAAGTAAACAATGCAGTATGGGTGTTTTTACCTTCACTTGGCTTTTTCTCGAATGACCCTGAAGCAATGCCTTCTACACAAACTGCTTCGGCATCTACAGAAATTTTCCTGCTTCACGGGAGGACACAGGAAGTACTATTTACATTCTGCTTTTTACCTTTTACAGTGTCCCAGCTTTTTGGGAAGAAGCAGTTGTGAGTTCAGCCACCTGTTCACTCATTTCAGAGTTTAATATTCATGCAAACACCACTCACCAGAATATAAACTCATTTCTTCATGTATCACTGCTGCAAAAATCTCCACTGTGTGCAGAAGGAAACATCTAATGTGACGTTCTCCAGTTCACAAACACGCCAGTTTGTTCATTTCCTGTGGTTTCCTCATGCCGGCGTGCTACTGTTGGACCGCGGGCGCCATCCAACGTGTTTTCAAACACTGTGAGTCACTTCCATCGCCTCACACACTGCAATCTGACAGCAACCATCCCTCCCCAAGTCTGAGATGATGAACAAAGCGCTCGCTGAAGTGAGAAAGATTCCAGCATAAAGAGTCTACACACACACACACACACACACACACACACACACTGCGGCTGCTTGTGTTTACTGGGGCACGAAACAGCTTCAACAATCACAGTCACTCCAACACCTGTCTCTCCAGGAGAAGTCAGGACTGCTCTTTTGTAACAAACTTCTGCAGAGTAGCTGGGGTTGGTACAGTGGCCCTGAGAGGTCAAACACACTGCAGCCTAACAAAACACATGCAAACAGAGAAACACTGCAAAAACACACAAAACACAATGCAAATAGAAAATAAGCCCACAGAAGTTTTAAAAAGTCAGGAAACAAAACAGAAACAAAGGAAGTGTTTTTGGGGAGGCAGAACAGTGACGGAACAGCTAACAGTGAACAGCTAACAGTGAACAGCTAACAGTGAATAGTATATAAATTATGATAACACACATTACTGCATCCTTTCCTCCCTCACAGCACTGATGAACCCTCTGTTTCCTTTAAGTGTGTCTCAGTGCGAGCCTCAGCGTGTTATGGTTTCTGGGCCTGTCTCAATATGCGTACTCGTGCATACTTGAGAATTGAGAAAGGGCTTCTGTCACTACTGCAGCTGGTCCGTCACATTATTGTGTCCCCAGAAACATTTCTGTTGTTTTATATGCTTTTGCAGAATTTGTTTCTTATTGCATGTGCTTTTTTAATATGTTGCAGTCAGGGCCATTACAGTGTGGGACTAACGTGGTGCTGTGGCTTAGCTGGCCAAAGCACCTGTCTCGTAAACAGGAGATCCTGGGTTCAAATCCCAGCAGTGCCTTGCCTCCCTACCAATGCCATTACATTTCATTAACGAGTGCTGATGGCGGGAAGCATTGGGAGTTATGCTTTCTCTCCTTCATTTCTAAGAAGAGAATATAATGAAAATTTAGACATGCACAAGACATCAATATTGGGTGAACAACCCTCAGAAGCTCCAGTAGGGGTTTAATGCCTGGGACCCTCCAGCATTTGTTCTAGAACTGAAGCAGTTGCTTGGATGACATGAAAAAAGGTTTTTAAAGTTCTCAAGAGTGCCGTGAGGTGGATAACTGAGGACATACACAGACTGCATGATTAACGCAGAGTGCATCAACACTCTGATGTAGATGGTTTCAAATGGAGAGCCCAAAGGCACTGCTGGGACTTGAACCCAGAGCTCCTGTTGACCATCTAAGCCACAACGCCTCCTTCAGGCTTCAGGGCTCCTTCTGAAGGTGGGTGGAGGTGCTGTGGTTCTGTCGGCGGCTATCAGGGCCAGCATTGAATCACAGTCTGAACCACTGCTGGAACTTTTCACAGAATTTATGGAAACCTCCAGCTTCACCCAGGTGCTGCACGATGATGGAACATGTCTGAAAGCCAACCACAGCAGGATCTGTGGCTTAACTGGTCAAAGCACTTATCTAGTAAACAGGAGATCCTGGGTTCAAATCCCAGCAGTGCCTTGCAATTCCTGGTACCTTATGTTAAAGATTGCTGAAGGTGCTGTGGTTCAGGTTTTTCCTGTTTCATTTGTAAGAAGAGGAGAGGTTAGACATCAGTGCAAAGGCACTGCTGGGATTTGAACCCTAGCAGGTGTTTTAACCAGCTAAGCCCCAGCAAAACTCTCTCCTACAATAACAGCTAAGCTTTTGACTATTAAGGCTACGTCCACACGTACCCGGGTATTTTTGAAAACGCAGATTTTTCTGTGCGTTTGCACCTTTCGTCCACACGTAAACGGCGTTTTCAGTAACTGAAAACGGAGATTTCTAAAAACGCCTGCCAGGGTGGATATTTTCGAAAACTCCGTTTTTGCATTTACGTGTGGACGAGAAAAACGGAGAAAACGCAGCGTCAAAGGTGTGCGCCTTTTTTGACGTCACACTGTGCGCCACGTTATTGTTTCGGTGAAATGAATTTCTACAATACTGTTAATTGTCCTCTCTGCAGTGTTTAAATGCTTATATATACACACACAGTTACTGTCCCTCCACACATACCACTCGGTTCTGCTTCTATGCCCCATCTTTGTTTACTATTTCCCACCGAGGCTTCTAGACTTCTGATTGGCCAACATTTCTACACGGTTAGGAATATATCGCCACCTGTTGCTTTGGCATGTTCCTAGCAGCGTTTTCCTTCATTTCTGTGTTTACATGTGGACGGGATTATTTTTTAAAACGAAAACGGAAAATCTCAGTTTTCAAAAATACCCGCGTACGTGTGGACGTAGCCTGAGACATTCCTACCAGTTAGGAATCATCAGTTAGAATATACAACGGACCCTTACAACACTTCAATCCAATTAATGGTATCACAGGAAAGGTGAGCTAAAGTGGCCCGAAGAGACGGTCACATGGCTGGAAAGGTTTCTCTGTGCAAAGAACAGATTTAGAACTGGATAAAGATGAAGAAGAGGAGAGGGGGAAGGCATGTTAGAAGGCAGTGAGAGAGAAGGAGAGGAAGGAGTTTGGAGGTGAGAGTCCGTATTTGTTTCCTTCTCTTAGCTGATCTGAAAATGCTTTCATGACATTCATAAATGCTGCAATACAACAACAGACATGACTGAAACTGAACACGAGCTGACCTTAAAGGAACGTCGGTCCTGTTAATAAAGCTCATGATGTGAATTTCGAGAGGCAACATCTGGAATAAAAGCAGATGTTCTTCCAGCAGTTTGATGTTCAGAGTTCAGCCGTGGGTTAAACAGCTTGTCGCTGAGTGTTGAACACACTTCAGCAGATTATGGCATGAAGCAGCAAACACACTGCTGATAAACTTTTAGATGATGTCGGTCAAACTTCCTCTGCTAAAGAAGGTAATAAAGGAAGCACTGAAGCGCCTTTCCTTAGAATTTGGGGAGTTCAAACAGCTGCAGATGCTACAGGATCACGTCACTCACTCAGGAACTTTCCTAAGAAAAACACGCCTGCATCCTGTTAGCAGACATCATCCCATGAGGAGTGATGGCTACAGCTCCCTCAGGTGTCGCCACCCTCGTATCGGAAACACACGGGAGTTTCCAGGATAAGTTTCCAACTTTGGAAGCTTTCACCTCACCTGGAAAACTATACCCATGTATTCACTGCCATCTTTACTGCACTTTTTATTATCCTTTTATTTCAATTTGATTATTTTTAAATGACTTTCTGACTTTATTAGAAAGTGGTGAAGGGTTAAAACTATACTCGCTGAAGCTGTAGAAGAACAATAATCCATGAGCAGGAAAGTAAACTGCAGTTTGGACCATTATTGCACGACACACACAGGCGAGTCAATAAAGTTTCACATAAAAACAGCACCAGTCAAACCTGCTAAACATTAACCTGCCTGTCATGTGACACCACGCTGCTATCACCTTGTTTTCATTTCACTATGACTACTTCCTGTATGACCTCGGCCTCACCGTTCCACTGCTCTGCATCGCTACTGTTTACTCTCACAATCATACGATGGTGACACAGCCAGGGGCAACTGTGCGTCATCGAGTGCTTTGTGTTGACAGACTGTTAGTCATCAGTTTGCTCTCAGGTGTTTCTGCCACACACTGACACCTGTAACAGTGATCTCTCACAGTTATACAGCGGTGAGCCGACCTGCAGCAGGAAGCTGAAGCCAAAGTGACGACCGAACCGAAGAAAAGTTGCAGAAATTTGAAGGCCAGGAGCATGCCGTTAATATGAACTGCATGATTAAAGCAGTGCGATTCTTAGAAATGATGCACTTGGACCCGACATGTATTCAGAATTTGCTGCTAGAGAATTTGTTCTTACCAACCAATCATCATCAGGCTAGCTCCTCAGGGAAGGAAAGACCCCTGAAGTGATTTGGTTATCCATAAAGTCGTCTCACGTTTCAAAGTGGTTAAAACAGTGATGCAATATAATGCTAGAGTGATGGGGGACACATGAACTCCTGCAAATTCATAAAAGGAACGGGTATTTAACCTGTGGTAGGGTTCTCAGCTTGGGGATGGTCCCGGGAATCACTGCTCAACCCTGTCATGTGAGCTGTTAAGAATGAGCCTTATGAAGAGCTGAAATGTCTTTGAGACCCTAACAATGCAGTGAGATGATCCTTTGTGACAGATGGATTACCGTAAAGGCTCCATTCAGTTTAAAAAATGTGCAGCTGATTATTACATTTTCAGCAACACAAACTAGTCTAACTCCTTTTGGAGGCACTTCTCTGCTGCTCCTCTCAGTGCTGACAGGATTGTGAATAACGAGCTTGGTGCCACTACGCTGAACAAACTGTGTAATTACACCATTTCTAAAGGCGTGCTCTTCTCCACATGACACTCTGATTACACCTGATGGCCGTCTGTCTGTCATGCTGTAAACTGAAGAACTACAGCTACATAAACCTGGCTGTAGTTTGGCTGTAAACCCTATTCAGAGTTTTTGCGGTTGTGAGGCGGCGTGAGGGGAACAGATGTGTTAGCAGATAGTGAGCTGAAGCATGCAAAACACCAAAGGAGCTCAGGACTAAGCTGGAGTTCAACAGTGAAGGTTTAAAGTAAAATCAGGTGAAATTTGAATGGAGTTTGGTGTGATCAGGTTGTTTCATTCAGTCTCTCACCTTAACACAGCAGCATTCAGATGCTCTCCTTCTCCTCTTCCTGCTTCTCGGCTGGGTCTCCTTCCTCAAACTGACACCTCCTCAGGGAGACAAACAGGAGCGATGGTCGCAGCTCTTCACCTCCTCCTTTATCTTCCTCCACGCTCAGCAGCCGTCTCCCAGGTGACTCAGCCAGAGAATGACATCATCCCTGTCAGCACACACACCTGTTTCCTCAAAAGCACCACCTCCCTCTGCCTCCACACACCTCCTCCCCCTGCACCCATGCACTTCCTGGATCTCTTAAAGGGACAGCATCCCTCTGGGTCAACAGGTGAGCCGCCCTGCTGCAGTAACATCCAGCTGTGCTGGAGTCATCAGTCAGGCATATTGATCTGTGATATTGATATTCTGTGTCTGCTGAAGGCCTCCTCTCCTCTGTGTTTGCTCTGATGCAGCGCTGATGTCAGAGGAAGACCACAGAAGAAGAAACTCAAGCTACTTTTAAATCATGATTAGACAAGGTGTGCTCAGCGCCACCTGCTGGTGCAGAAGTCTGGGGACTTGAATCAGATTTCAAACAACTCTGGATTAAAACATGACTTTAAAAACATCATTTTAAGATTGGTAGCTCCTTTCCACTCTGTAACAGCAGCTGGGAAATCTGTCAGATGATGGTGAGAGTCATTATCCACACATGGAGAAATCCTGGAAGAGTGCAACTCATCCAGGAGGCCACAGAAGAACCCGGAACAGCATCCAAAGCCCTGCAGGCCTCACTCGGCTCAGTTAAGGTCAGAGGTCATGAGTCAACAATGAGAAAGAGGTGGGGCAAAAATCGCCTCTGTGGGAGAGTCCGAGGAAAAAACCACTGCTGACATCCTGAAGGAGGATGTCCGCCCATCCCTTCGAGTCCTGAAGCTCAAGAGCACTCAGGCAGCAGGACAATGATCCAAACACAGCAGCAAGTCCACCTCTGATTGGCTCAGGAAGACTAAATGAAGGTTTTGGAGCGTCGAGTCAAAGTCTGTTCTTAAATCGCTGAGGTGCTTCAGCGTGACCTCCAACAGGTGTTCGTGCTGGAAAACCCTCCAATGTGTCTGAATCCAAACAGTCCCGTGAAGAAGGGCGGAGCAAACTTCCTCCACAGCACTGTTAGAGAAAAGTGGCCATCGTGGCCATATCTGTAACACACTGCTGTGCCTTGGGAATGAGCTTTGAACAGGTCTTGGTGATCTCCAGTGAGGGAGGAACTCTGGTACTGGTCCTGAACTGGTCTGAGAGTCTGAGGACAAAGTTTCCAGTTTCTGTCAAATCAACAACCACAAGGAGTAAATTTAGAAACCAATCAACATTCTTCAGGCTTCCACCTCATTTACTCAGCACAGTGTGTGTGTGTGTGTGTGTGTGTGTGTCACAGCTGCAGCACTTCTCCGTTTCACTGCTGTTTGTCTCGTCTCTGACGTGCAGATGCTGTTGGCTTATCCTCGTCTTCCTCTCGCTGCGCCTACGGGTGGTGATGTCAACATTTGAGAAGAAGAATAAAAATGAATGTGATGAAAAGATGAAGTGGCTCAGCCCGCTGTGGTGAGGTGTTTCTGTGAGAGCTGAACGTTGCAGATGTCACAGGTAATCCTGGAGCTCCTGTTCTGCACAGAGGACGGCCGTCAGGATGCTCTCGCTGAAGTGTGGCTGCGCAGACGGCAGCTCCTCTAAACCACACTGAGAGTTAGGCTACGTTCACACCGCAGGCGAAACCGCATATAATCCGACTTCTTTGACCCTATGCGTCCCATATCCGATCATGGTAGGACAGTGTGAACAGCACAAACGTGATATTTTCAAATCCGACCTGGGTCACTTTCGTATGTGGTACTGTAAAACCTAGACTTGTTTAGCATATGGGGAGACAATTCTATTCAAGCTAAATTTGATGGGTCGTATCGTAAACAGAGCGTGTTGTGTGTGACGTCTTCTTTTGCGCACACGGGCCGCTCTGAGGGCCGTGAACCGTTCACATTTTATTTGTAGTGTGAACAACCAGACAAAGAAAATTGGATTTGATCAAAAAATCGGATGTGAGCAATTTGACCTGCAGTGTGAACGTAGCTTAAGTGAAGTCTTTAATCAGAGGAAACCAAGGAGCAACAACAAAGCAAAGCAAACCTGTTTCAATTTTACACCATCAGAGCAATGACACCTGTACATGAGGACACATTTTTTCACACCCTTCAAAGTCAGCTCAGTGTTAGAGTTAATGTTCGAGTTTAATTTAGGTACCAGATGGTGGTCCATTCTCAGGCTATGAGAAAGGGGGACAAATTACAGTCAAACAGCTGTTACTTTTCCACAATGAGTGGACAGGTGAGATGATTTGGGCCCGTGCAGAGAAGGGCTAGAGGATACTCTGCAGCTGCAGGATGGAGGAAGAGCTCAAAGAAGATTCAAGGATGTAGGGAAGGAGGACGTGCAAAAGGTGGGTGTGACAGAGGAGGAGATGGAGGCAGATGATTCGCTGGAGACTTCTAAAGGAAGCAACCGAAGTGTGCCAACTCTGACCCAGCAGCCAAACTACAAAAACAACAGCATCACAAGAACCAGGACGAGGACAGATCGGATAGACGGACATACAGAGGTTAAATATCAGAGAGAAACCTTTCGTCGTTTCATTTCTTTCACATAGAAAAAAACTGCAACTGAACCAAAATGTGTCGCCATAAACCATGTGACAACATTCAGTTTGCTCATGTGATGATGTGTGTGAGGGCGGGAGCAACAAAAGTAGTTACAGGAAGAAGGTGCTGCGTTCTGGCCCAGTGGATAACACGAGAGTTTACGTTCATCTTACAGCTAGCTGCTAGCTACCCAGCTAGGTAACCTGCTGCATCCCAGAATGCAACACACGCCTGGCTTTTGGAGGTGTTTAGCTCAAATCTGGCACCTGCCAGCCTGCTCAGCTCTGTGGGGTTCATGAGTACTGAGGCCGGTATCACCTGAGTGATTCCACCAGACTAAACAGGTAAGAAAGTGTCCTCTGGCTTTCAGTCTCAGGTGGAGTTGTTGGGCTGGCTCTGCCTCTGCTGTGGGCGGAGTCTTCTATATCTGAATGGAGTAAACAAGTTCCTGGCATTTTAAGGCAGGATGGATTTCCAGATTGTCCTCGCCAATAGGGTGGTTACCTGTGGTCCTGTACCCCAGTTTATCTTTCATCTCTAGTTGTTAATTGGAGAGTGTCCCTGACAGTTGGTGTGGCAGCCCATCATCTCAGTGTTGGCAGTTTGAGTTGGATACACACATCCAAGGCCAAATATCCCGGATTCCCCACAGCTTTTTTTGACTTTCCATAATTAATCTATCAAATCTGGTCATTTTTGTCCGAGTCTTTCCAAACCCCGATCATTTCTGAACCTTTTTTCATCATGTTGGTCTGCTGATTCTACTCGTGTAGGTTTTACATCCTGGTGACCACAGGAAATAACCAAAGATCTGCTGTTCTTTCTCTCTCTCTCACACACAGGAAGAAGAAACCAATTACTGAAATATGCAAATGAAGGGAGCAGGTAATTATGATTTTCTCGCTAATTTTATATTTGTGATCAAACGCTGGCAAGAAGCAAGAAACACAGACGTGAAACCTGATCACATGACCCATCTAACACGCCCCCTTTAACCAGATCGCATCACTGTGAGTCAAAAGTGAGAAATCTGGGATATAAACCAGAAAGATGCACAATAACAAAAACAACCCCAAAGAGACGAGGAAGCTGGGTGTGTGCCACTCCTCCTCCTCCTCCTCCTCCTCCTCCCAGCAGGCTTCTCTGTGATGAGACTCTACAGCAGGAACTAAAACCAGGAGAAAAACAATTACATCATGATGCTTCACACACACACTCATCTAATGACAGCTTATTTCTGGCCCGTCTCCCATAGCGACCAGACTGCTCTCTGTCGCCACGGCAATAGAGCTGTAGCTCAGGACCACAGCTGAAACAAGAAAGAGCGGTGACTACATATACAGAGAAACTACTGACAGAAACACCATCACCTTCAGGAGGTCAGAGGTCACACAGAGGTTACAGAATGAGTCCATTTTGAAATTATATTTATAAAAACACAGGTAACAGATGTGATGCTGCTTCTGAAACGTCAACGGGCTGAGCCCCGTCAGCTAAAACTAACCACTAACGTGACACTTAGTCTAGAGCAGCTTTGTTGCTAATAATGCTATAACAACACAAACAAATATTCACTGTGAATCCACTGTGTTAATTTTAGCTTGTGCTTTTGTTTTATGGTTCTTATTCTGCCATTGTTTTACTAAGTGTTTTATCCTATTGTAAAGTGTCCTTGGGTGACTTGAAAGGCGCTCATAAATAAAATTCATTATTATTATTATTATTATTATTACAAACACACACACACACACACACACACACACACACACAGTGTGTGAAAGCATTCCTGGGAACGGAGTGTCTGTACGTAACCTTTATTCAGTTGCTAATTTTACACAACAATGCAACAATACTCACACGCTCATTAGCGATGCAGAGAGGTTCACACTCTCAGAGCTGTTTCTGCTCTGCAGCTGCTCAGACTTCTGGTGTCGTCACGTTCACACACTTTAACCTGCTGAAAATGAACTGTGAGCAGAGAAGACTGAAGTTGTGCAGCAGCTGAGCTAAACCTGACTTCCAGCTCCTGCCTAGAGATGCCCAGAGATGGGCAGTTACAAGTAATGCTTTACTGTAATGCGATTACTTTTTTCAAGTAATGAGTAATGTAAGGGATATGCTGGAATATGCAAAAAATAGGTTTAAATGTTAAACACATTTCTTCAAGTCAAAGACTGTTGCATATAATTAAATTTTTGCTTGACGCAATGCGCATGAATTTAAAAGATTAAAACTAATAAAACAATTTTTTTAAAGGGATTTTTTCCATTTGATTCAATTTTATATGATGGATTATGCAGAAAAACTAGAATTGGGCTGAAAGGTCTATTTCTGTATTACGTATTCAGGTTGTGTATCGTGTTTTTAAAAAGTAAGTAATTAAGTAATTAATTACCTTTGAAAAAAAGTGATCAGAAAAGTAACAGAATTACTTTTTTGGAGAAGTAATCAGTAATTAGTCACTAATTTGACCAACACTGCACTGTAAAATCTAACTTGTTGTTTCAACTTAAAAATATCAGGTACAGGGCTGCCTTAAAATTTTAAGTTAAGTCAAGAAATAGAGTTTGTTCTTATAACACAACCAATTGTTATCTTAATGAAAAATCACATGTTGTCTAAACTTTCGTCTTAGTTTAGTTGACTGAGATTTGTTAGTCAGTTCAACTCCTTTAATTGTCATTTTTACTTGGGAAAACCCTTTCAGCTAAATTAAAATAATCTATTGTTTAAACTCTTGTCCTAGTTCAGTTGACTTGGGTTTTTTAGTTAATTCAAATACTTTAGTAGTTCTTTTAACTTAGGAATCTATTTTAGCTTAACTAACATAATCTGTTAGCTAAGTTGATTTAAGTTTATTAATTAACTGAGCTCCTTAAGGTAGCTGAGTGAACTTGTAAATCAGTTTCATTTTAATTATCAGAGTTGATTGACTGGATGTAAAGAAAATGTGTATTAAACATCTTAAGTTTTGTTTTTGTTTTTTAGCTTTCTAACATCCATTTCAGCAAAACTACCTGTTAGGTTCATCTTAGATCTCAGGTTTAAATATCTACATTCCTTTAAATTAATTTTCTGTTGTTTACAGAAAAAAAATAAAACCCCCACAGATTCCATTAAAGTGTATCTGATCATTTCATACAGAAAGTTTGTTTTAAGAACATGACAAGACAATTACTCATGAGCACCCAACATTCACCATTTATTGTGCCATCTTAGTCATCTGAGAAACAGAAAAATCAGTGACGTAGCTCATCAGGCTCACAATCCATCAAAACTCAAAGGCTGCTCCTGTGAAACAATAAATTTGAACTTGGTCTTGAGCCCAGTTTGGGTGAAGATTAAATTCTGACCAATACTCTAGGAGCAGTAGTGATTCTTGTGAAGTAACAACATAAAGTCTGCATTAATGTAATGTATCAACGGGACACTCGCTATTTTAGAAAAGTTATTCTTTACATTTGCAAAATGTTTAAACTTCATTGTGCTCAGTCACACCTGTTAGCATAAAACTTGAAATATTAAAATAGTACAAAACCTTTGATAAGTGACAGTAAAGATCAGTTTATAACAACTAAGACATCAAACTCTTGTACTTGTCTTCGTTTACAATTGCAACAAATTCCACAGAACCAATATCTCTGAAAATGAGTGCAGGCTTCTGAAACATTTGATAATATGGATATTTCAGAAACATCAGTTTGAGTCTGCTCAATTGCAAAACAAAGGAAAAACTACTGACTTGCATGAGATAAGCATCTGCAAAGTCCACCATTATATTGTTGTTCACATAAGTTTCTTAAACCATGAACAAATGAGCAATTGTCTAATCTGGAATGTAAAGTGTAGTCATTTAGTGACATACAAAAGTGAGAATGAGAACTTGCAAGAATAAAAAAACAAACAGTAAAATAAAACTGTCCTTAACACTAAGGAACATACAATTACAGTTCTGCATGGCTTTCTGCAAGAGTCTGTTTCTTAGACCATGCACTAGTGAGATGCACTGCCTTCCACCAATGTTCATTAGGACGTTCTGAATGACTTCAAAGATGTCCTTAAGTTCCTTTGGATAGTCTATGTTGAGGGCAAAAGAAGGCCCATCAGCATGGAAATGGCACTTGAGACATTCCTCAGATTAGACAGGATTACTGCCGCCTCAAGGACGACCAACACATCGATGATGTCTTCTTCTTTCACCATCGCAATGCCAACTTTCATCCTCTTAGAAAACGTGTCTTCAATACCTGTCGGCTATAAAAGGGTTCAAAGACAAAAAAACCAAACAAAATTACACAATTACAATTACACAATATCCCTTGTGCTTAAGAATTCATGTCTTTCCAAAGAAGAGCCATACTGATGCTTTGGATGATGGTGATTGGCTTTTGGGTAACACTTATTAGTAGTTAAAGTTTTTCAGAATGAGATATGCACCCCATGTTACAAATCCATTTCTTGCTTTAAACAAAGACCATGTTCATAAATAACTGAGCATGTCTTCAATTGCAGAATTCAAACAAAATTTTCAATTTAAATGGTAAATGGCCTGTATTTGTATAGTGCTTTACTAGTCCCCTAAGGACTCCAAAGTGCTTTACACATTCAGTCATTCACACACATGGGTGGATGACTGAATCGTGACTCAAGAGTTGACAGTTAGCCTTATAATCGGAAGGTTGCGGGTTCGAGCCCCGGCTCCGACAGTTTCAGTCGTTGTGTCCTTGGGCAAGACACTTCACCTGTTGCCTACTGGTGGTGGTCAGAGGGCCGGTGGTGCCAGTGTCCGGCAGCCTCGCCTCTGTCAGTGCGCCCCAGGGTGGCTGTGGCTACAATGTAGCTTGCCATCACCAGTGTGTGAATTTAAATCTCACGTATGCTAAATATTGGCTGTGCTCTAAACCAAATCTGGCTGAGAATACATGAAATGTGCAAACTGCAGCTACACTACAGGATCAGATTGTGGCTCCATAGACAATGCTTCTTTAATCAGTTTATTGATTAAAGTTTATTTTTCCCCTATATTAACAGCATGAAAAAGAGCATATAGACATGGCTGAACAGGTTGCATAATTGGCACTGAATATCAACATCCACCTTTACCCGGCTGCCCAATGACTCTGGGCCAGTAACCTTTAATTGCTTACCCAGTCTACACAGTCTCTTTTCCAGGGTCCAGGACATTTCACCAAAGTATTGCCCCCACAGCTGTAGCAGCCACTGCAGCCCCTTAAATATCCTAATATCTCTGCCATTACAATATACAATGTGAGAAATCAAACGTAAAGCTGAAGTGAACAGTACAGCAGCGAAATGTCAAAGACCCTGGTGAAGACATGAATAAACACAAGACACTAATAATATCAATGCTAGCTTGCCAGTTAGTTTCTCTGAAACCCAGACCAAATCCAGTGTCAAAGATCTTGTAATAATACATTTGGTGAGGAAAAAGTACACATGTTATCATGTGGCATCTATTGTTTCATAGATGCCACATGTTTCATTAAAATCCACTGTGGTGCTGTCATTATTAAATTTACTAAAAGAAACAATGCTAACCTTCACAGTCTTGAAAGTGTGTGAGGATCTGCCTTTAGAAAATGAGGTCCTCTGTCCTCTTCCTTTGTGTAGGGCTCTGGTCAAAGAAGTCAAAAGAAAACAAAAACACTTTTTAAACAGTGTTTATGAAGCATGTAGACAGCCCCAAATTCACAGCTTTTTGATACATGATTCCATCAATATATGATTATCATTGGAGATTTTGAATCAGGCTTATCAGGACATTCAAGTAGAATATGATATCCAACCTACCACCAATATACACAGATTCTGTAAAAGTTACCACACTAAATGTCCAGTTGTGAAATATGATGACAGACTTTACTTATCAGCTTTCTTTCAATGAGTTCATCAGTTGAACTGGATAACCTAAAACTTAAACAAAGGATTAGATTTCGCAGTTGAACACTTACATCATCACCGAAGCATCTTATGAGCCTAGTTAGCCCTCCTATGCCACTCTTGATTTTGTACAGCTCCACGAACCTCTCCATAATGGTCAAGCACAGCAAAAAAAGGAACCCTTTCAGGCCAACAGATGTAAGACGGGCAAATTCTGCTTCAACCTGAGCAATAGAAGAAGAGGGGTGGAGAGTGCAGGCAGAATAAAAAAAGATTCTTTGAGACCCAAATTCAAGCAAACAGTCATCTGAGGCCCATTAGAGAAAACACAAACACACAAAAAAGCAAACAAACAAAAGATGCACTTTGCCGTTCAGCAAACAAAGAAGTTCAGAGAACAATAAGCTCAAAATCTTTTAAAGTAGAATGATTGTGAAAATGGCTTATGTGATGTAAAACTTTAGTAAACGTGCGATTAAAAGAACACTAAAAGGACAAGTAACAGTTTCCTTATTCCTCAGATGTTTACCTTGATGAGCAATACTGTTTTAGTCCAACTGCCTCATTAAAGTTACACAACAGGCTTTTTACATTAAAGCCAGCAAGTCCATTACATACTCCCTTTTAGATCTGAAATACTGTGCACATTCTGTGTATATGTAGTGGACAGCAATTTACCCAAAAGAGCGCAAAGTTTGCAAGTCCACCTCATTTAAATGACAAAGTCAGATGTGATCATCTAGACCTGTGAAAATAAATTAATGACAAACTTGCAGTTATGGATGTTATTACAACCACAAGAACCTAAACAGTCTGCTCCATTGCTTTTGTTAATGAATCATTTGTTGGTAACACGTCTGAATATTTAGTTTATGCCACCTGCATGCAATCATCAATAGTGCCATATTACTTCTTAAGAAGTACCCTGACACTACAATCTTTATATCATTTGTTCTACGGAGCTATTAAGTTACAATATAATCTGTGGTGTTTCCAGTATGACAAAATGCACAAATTGTAACTTACCATTTGACTCCACTGACAAAAATAAATCCCCAGCATCAAGTTTGGCTTCACAGACCTAAAATAAGTAAAATAAAAATATATGTTATAATTATATTGTTTTCGCCATTTATTCATGTTTGCTAATTTTCTGACATATAAACAATGTTAGTTTTGTTACAATACAGAGAATGCAGTTTAATTAAAAGGTAAATTATGCAAAAAAAATAAAATAAATAAACTTCTGCAGTATACCATGCCAAAAATCAGTGTCTCTGATGCCAATTATTTTATCACTACAGCTCTTTTAGTATGGAAACTCACACAATCTAGTCGTACTGATCACAAGAGTTCAAAAATAAGTCAAAATAGTGAGCTGTTGTTAAGCATAAAGCATTTCAGGGTAACAAATAACTGCACAATAGAATTAAAGCAAAAAATAAACACACTGGAGGACTATCTGATAAAAACTAATATAATGCTGGTTTGTAGACCATATTTTGTCTCAGTCCTCAGTGCACTCTTGCAGCTTAGCATGCAGCAGTTAATAACAACTTAAGTGATTACATAGGGGTAAACAGATGACAACAAGCATAGCAGTCCTGCCAAAAAGTTCTTTTTGAACCCAGTCAGTTATTGGAAATATTGCCAAAATGAACTTCCACCAAAATACAACAGCCTGTGAACTTGAAAGAAATTTACAAGTACAGAGACAATATGAAATAAGCTTTATTAATTAGCCGAGTTAGCTTGCTAATATCGCAACAGTGGTTGAGTGCACAACCTTAAAGCTAGCGGCACAATACTTGTGATTTGGTCAGTGCCACATTAAACCAATAAAAAGGCCATGTGTCAGTTTATTAGGTCAAGTTTGGTCATGACACACAAGCTGGACCTTGTCGGCTAAAGTTACATTAGCTAAAGCAAACATTTCGGTAAAGAGAAAAACACACATCATGCCATAAATTCAAAACATGTTCCAACTTTTGTAGCTCTCTTTCCTTATAGTTATAACCAATGTTACTCACCTTGAAAGCATATTCCAAAGAAGACGACTAGAAAACGTCCAAGTAAAGTGAGCATGTCGTTAACCGCCAATTCCCCATGATGCACCTCGGTAGCAGTCACGTGAGGCAGTTTTGAATCCTGCTGTGCTCAACTTACCCACGTTGTCAAGTTCACATAAGTTTCTGATTTAGCTGGACATGAGTTTTCAAGTTAGCTTTTTTGGTGTAATTGGGACGTTTTTAACTTGTAATTCTATGTGTTATAACAACAACTTCAGTCATCTATCGTCAAACTGATATAGAATAATATGTTGAAATAACAAACATCTAGAATTACATTTTACAGTGTGCTCATCAAAGTCAAAGATGTGCTTCATTTGGGAATTTAAATTCTGTATAAAACATAACCACATTTTTAATTGTTAATAAAAAAAGTACCTTCACGACTCATTTTGGAGATGTATGTTGTTCTGCTGTTGGGCTGCAGATACTAACAGTGTAAAAGTGAGAGCTGCCTTCTATCTGCCATCCAGCAGGGGGCGACTCTCGGCACAAAACTCTGCTGATCTTTCCGGTCAGCAAATTCCCATGTGATGAGTTTCTTGTTTGAGGTTTGACTGAATGAAACATGCAGTTGATTAATCGGGGTAACTTTGTGCTGAACATTTCGGGGGGGTCAAGATCTCTGTCTAGCTAAATAAATAAATCTGGGTAAATTCCCAGATGATTAAACATGCAACTATTTTGCTGGTAATACCTGAAATAAGTAAAGAAAATCAACAGCCTATTTATGCAAGATAATTAATAATTTTATTTATTTATTTATCTCATTATTGGGGGTGTCATAACCCCCCTAACTGCCCTGGAAATTACGCCCCTGAGTTGATTTAGGAGATGATGGTCTTGTTAGAGTCAGAGAGAAGTAGGAAACAGGAAACAGGAAGCAGAGCAGCATACATGAAGAGGAAACCTTTTGTGATCCGGTCTTTAAGTGATGATGTGAAAACTCCTGCTTCTGGGCCTAAAGCAGTCTGCGTTTAATATGGCTTTTGTGTTGTTATCATGTTTAATGTTTTGTATTTTCTTCTATTTAATCTCAAAAAGCTCCTAAAAACAGTCAGTGATCACTGTTGACCTCCCTCGGCTTTTATTACCACTAATCATTTATTTAAGCTCAGTTTTTAAACCCTTACGATGTAACTACAGCACAGCCCATGCAGCAGTATATTAATGACTAACCTGGTATTGTGGATGGATTATCTCAGTTGTTCTCCTGACTGAAGTTTGGTCCGTTTACAGCATCCTGCCATGCGATTGCATTTGTCCCTAACCATCGAGAACACTCACGTTAACTTTTATCTAGTGGAAAAAAGTTAGCGTGTTTATATTATGCTAACATAGCTGTGTTATATCACCATTATATACATCATTATATACCAGCTAGCCAAACTTCAGTAACCCTACAAACGTCACTGCTGTTTAGTTTTCTGTCTTCATTTATGTTGGAAGTGATAGCAGAGCTGTACGTTTGAATTTGTTTCCAAAATCCCTCAGTCAGGACATGCTATATTGTATTTAGATGGAAGCTAGCGAGCTAACTTCCTGCTAACTTCTAACTCCGTTAAATGTCATAAATTCCGTTTTCATTCCGTTTTCCGTCTTCATGGATGCCTGGATGTTAAACTCAATTGTTACACCTGGTAGAGCAGAACGCTGATCATTTTATTACAGATGAAAGACTTTAGACAGTTTTTCAACTCCCAGTAATGCCACAGTGATCGTTTGATATATGGACCTGCAGCAGAGTTTAGACCCAGACACGGCCAGTGACGTCAGACTTAAAGACCGGATTGGTGAGTCTCCCCTGTGTGAACACAGAGTCCCTCAGATTAAAAGTCAGAACCTAAATGCTCAGCTCGAGTCTTCAGATGTAGTAAAGTCGTTCCAGTCCTTCAGTTCACTTCATTATTCCCATCTGTTACTGGGTTGACCTTTACTTTGACGCGTGTACCACGGCTTGCTTTTGATATGCTGCTTTAATATTCTTGTTATTGCCCTAATTTTTCTCATGATATTCTATATATGTATCTTAATGTTTTTGTAGACTTTCAGTTTTGAATTCTTTCTTCTGCACGTTGAGTAGAGCTGCTAGGGTGTCCTTTCCTGTGTAGCCACACCCATCCAGCAGGAGGCGCTTTGGCTTAGCTTATGAACAGGAGATCCTGGGTTCAAATCCCAGCAGTGCCTTGCCTCCCTACCAATGCCATTACATTTCATTAACGAGTGCTGATGGCGGGAAGCATTGGGAGTTATGCTTTCTCTCCTTCATTTCTAAGAAGAGGATATAATGAAAATTTAGACATGCCCAAGACATCAATATCGGGTGAACAACCCTCAGAAGCTCCAGTAGGGGTTTAATGCCTGGGACCCTCCAGCATTTGTTCTAGAACTGACGAATCTTCTTGGATCAGGTGAAAAGAAGTTTTTGAAGCTATCAAGAGTACCGTGAGGTGGATAACTCAGCACATACACAGACTTTCAAAGATTTCCTAACTCCAAGATTAAGAATGCAATCAACACTGTGAAGAAGATGGTTTCCAAAGGTAACAGGAAGGCACTGCTGGGATTTGAACCCAGGATCTCCTGTTTACTAGACAGGCGCTTTGACCAGCTAAGCCACAGCGCCTCCTGCTGTCATGCAAACTGATCGTACCTGGTATTAGCTGGTACTGCAGAAGGAGATGAGTTCAATTTTGTAACTTTTGTGCACTATAAATGTAGGATATGCTTAAATAGTCCAACAAGTAACTTCCTGTTCCTAACTTCTTCAATGACCTGAGTGGAAACATCATAAGGTGAAGGAGAATCTTTTGAGACTGATTCAACAGGGTGAGTCTCAACAAGTTGTCCCAAAATGTCTCCGGTAGCTGACGTTTTGTGGACTTTTACTCCAGCCAGTCTTTTTGTGGTGGCAATCTGGTCGTCTTCTTTGGGTCCATTTGGTAATACATTAGGGTTATTATAGGGCAGAGAATGGCAGTGCTCTAATCATTGCCGGTTTCTGAACAATCATTCCCAGCTAAATCGACTGCTGTTGAGTTTGCAGGTTTAGACCGTGTTGCTTTGGATGCTGTCTCTTCCACAGTGGGTGGGAGATACCGACAAGGCAAGAGCCGGTCTCTGTGTAGCACTCTTTCAGGCCCATCTGTTCCTTCAGGCACCACAACAAAAACAGGAGAGTCCTGAATCTGTCTGATTACAGTGGACAGGGTTCGGCTCCACCGATCAGCGATTTTGTGCTTACCCTGATGGCAACAGTCCTCAAAACAACTCTATTTCCCTTGGCAAAGGTGGATTCCCGCACTTTGTTGTCAAACCTTTGTTTGATTCGCAAAGCACTCTTTTGACTGTGCTCAATGGCTAACTGGTAGCTTTCTGCAAGACTCTCTCAGCTCTCCAGATCTAATTTCTGTTCACGTAGCCAATCGGAAAGAGACATCTGCAGCAGGGGCATGGCCCAGCTACATCAGTTTGACAGGAATCTGCTGGTATTGCAGAGGCTCCAATAGCCAAACATTGTACTCGTGCAGACGATGGTACTGCTGCCTCCTCCTCAAGAGTTGAAGAATACTCATGTCTCTTGCATACTGCCTTTACCGCCTCAGTCGGAAAATCAGGCTCTTTGTTGCGGCGCAAGAGTTGTGCAGTAAAGCCTTCAATGCCATTTTCCTCATCATTAGAACTCTGATCAGATATATCACAGGCATGCAGATACGGACGTCTCAACAGCCCATCTGCATCTTGGTTGTTCTTCCCAGCGCTATACTCAATATCAAAATGAAAAGTGGAAAGTACGGCCAACCAGCGATGCCCTACTGCGTCCAACTTTGCAGATGTTAAAACGTATGTGAGTGGATCATTGTCTGTCATCACTGTAAATTTTGCTCCACAGAGATAGCGGAAAACGTTCTGGGTGACAGTCCACTTGACAGACAGGAAGTCAAGCTTGTGTGCAGGGTACCTTTGCTCGGACTTGGAGAGACCCCTACTGGCATAGGCAATGACTCTTAACTTGCTCTCCTGTTCTTGTTATAAGGCTGCACCGAGAACATGGGCGCTTGCATCGGTGTGCACAGTATAATGTTTCTTTGGATCTGCAAACCCAAGAACAGGAGCTGTTGTGTGAGCTTGTGAATCAATGTCTTAAAAGTATCTTCAGAGGTTGGGGTCCATTTTTCATGAAAAGGCTTTTTGAGATCCGCACTTGTAGAAACCTTGCGGTTTCTGCCAGACAGACTGGATTTTCTCTTCAGTGGGAGGCAACCAGCGCTTAAGTGATTAAGGGTGTTGCAAGCTTGGAATAGTCTTTACAAACCTCCTGTAATATCCAGTGAACCCAAGGAAAGACTTAAGCTACTTGATGTTAGCTGGTCTTGGCCGGGTAGTGAGGGCAGCTGGATCTGTTTTGACCCCTTCTGATGATACAACACGGCCGAGATATTGGACAGATGTCCCGAAGAACTGACATTTCTCTGGCGACAGCTTTAAAGTAAATTCTTTCATCCTATGGAGGACCTTCAGCGATCGTTTCTCATGGTTCTCAAGTGTAGCTGAGAAAAGAGTGACATCATCAAGAAAAACCAAGACCTGACTCAAATTCCTGCTGCCTATACACTTTTCCATAACATAAGAGGAAACAAGAACTCTAGAACACCTTCTTATGCTGTTTTTAATAGAGAACACTACGGCATTTATTTTAACACAACACCAACAACAGTCGTACCTTCTCTTATGAGGAACTCTAATGATTTGCAGAATCTTGACAATACTTTTGGGACAAAAGCTTAATATAACCCTGCCTCAGCCAGTTTCTATATTGGTCCGTTTATGTCTGTTGTTACAGTTGGGCAGTTTGATGTTTTAGTACACTTTGAGTATGGAATCTTTTCACCTGCATGTGGAGCACAGCTGCTGGGGTGTCCTTTGCTAAATCTTTAGTGCCTCCACACTTGAGATTCAACAACTTACTTTCTTCTATTTTGACATTAAGGAAAGCTTGCCTACACAGATTCTCTTATTTTGAAACAGCTCAACAGGCACTGCTGGGATTTGAACCCAGGATCTCCTGTTTACAAGACAGGTGCTTTGACCGGCTAAGCTACAGTGCCTCCTTCAGGGAAGGGAAAAACCAAGTAAATCAGAACCTCTGCAGACACAGTTTTGAATGGGTTGGTGACATTTTTCCCCACCAGCTGTTGGACAGTAGCCAGAGGAAGACAGCTCAAGGCGCTGTGGCTTAGCTGGCCAAAGCACCTGTCTCGTAAACAGGAGATCCTGGGTTCAAATCCCAGCAGTGCCTTGCCTCCCTACCAATGCCATTACATTTCATTGACGAGTGCTGATGGCGGAAGCATTGGGAGTTATGCTTTCTCCTTCATTTCTAAGAAGAGGATATAATGAAAATTTAGACATGCCCAAGACATCAATATCGGGTGAACAACCCTCAGAAGCTCCAGTAGGGGTTTAATGCCTGGGACCCTCCAGCATTTGTTCTAGAACTGACGAATCTTCTTGGATCAGGTGAAAAGAAGTTTTTGAAGCTATCAAGAGTACCGTGAGGTGGATAACTCAGCACATACACAGACTTTCAAAGATTTCCTAACTCCAAGATTAAGAATGCAATCAACACTGTGAAGAAGATGGTTTCCAAAGGTAACAGGAAGGCACTGCTGGGATTTGAACCCAGGATCTCCTGTTTACTAGACAGGCGCTTTGACCAGCTAAGCCACAGCGCCTCCTGCTGTCATGCAAACTGATCGTACCTGGTATTAGCTGGTACTGCAGAAGGAGATGAGTTCAATTTTGTAACTTTTGTGCACTATAAATGTAGGATATGCTTAAATAGTCCAACAAGTAACTTCCTGTTCCTAACTTCTTCAATGACCTGAGTGGAAACATCATAAGGTGAAGGAGAATCTTTTGAGACTGATTCAACAGGGTGAGTCTCAACAAGTTGTCCCAAAATGTCTCCGGTAGCTGACGTTTTGTGGACTTTTACTCCAGCCAGTCTTTTGTGGTCGCAATCTGGTCGTCTTCTTTGGGTCCATTTGGTAATACATTAGGGTTATTATAGGGCAGAGAATGGCAGTGCTCTAATCATTGCCGGTTTCTGAACAATCATTCCCAGCTAAATCGACTGCTGTTGAGTTTGCAGGTTTAGACCGTGTTGCTTTGGATGCTGTCTCTTCCACAGTGGGTGGGAGATACCGACAAAGGCAAGAGCCGGTCTCTGTGTAGCACTCTTTCAGGCCCATCTGTTCCTTCAGGCACCACAACAAAAACAGGAGAGTCCTGAATCTGTCTGATTACAGTGGACAGGGTTCGGCTCCACCGATCAGCGATTTTGTGCTTACCCCTGATGGCAACAGTCCTCAAAACAACTCTATTTCCCTTGGCAAAGGTGGATTCCCGCACTTTGTTGTCAAACCTTTGTTTGATTCGCAAAGCACTCTTTTGACTGTGCTCAATGGCTAACTGGTAGCTTTCTGCAAGACTCTCTCAGCTCTCCAGATCTAATTTCTGTTCACGTAGCCAATCGGAAAGAGACATCTGCAGCAGGGGGCATGGCCCAGCTACATCAGTTTGACAGGAATCTGCTGGTATTGCAGAGGCTCCAATAGCCAAACATTGTACTCGTGCAGACGATGGTACTGCTGCCTCCTCCTCAAGAGTTGAAGAATACTCATGTCTCTTGCATACTGCCTTTACCGCCTCAGTCGGAAAATCAGGCTCTTTGTTGCGGGCGCAAGAGTTGTGCAGTAAAGCCTTCAATGCCATTTTCCTCATCATTAGAACTCTGATCAGATATATCACAGGCATGCAGATACGGACGTCTCAACAGCCCATCTGCATCTTGGTTGTTCTTCCCAGCGCTATACTCAATATCAAAATGAAAAGTGGAAAGTACGGCCAACCAGCGATGCCCTACTGCGTCCAACTTTGCAGATGTTAAAACGTATGTGAGTGGATTATTGTCTGTCATCACTGTAAATTTTGCTCCACAGAGATAGCGGAAAACGTTCTGGGTGACAGTCCACTTGACAGACAGGAAGTCAAGCTTGTGTGCAGGGTACCTTTGCTCGGACTTGGAGAGACCCCTACTGGCATAGGCAATGACTCTTAACTTGCTCTCCTGTTCTTGTTATAAGGCTGCACTGAGAACATGGGCGCTTGCATCGGTGTGCACAGTATAATGTTTCTTTGGATCTGCAAACCCAAGAACAGGAGCTGTTGTGTGAGCTTGTGAATCAATGTCTTAAAAGTATCTTCAGAGGTTGGGGTCCATTTTTCATGAAAAGGCTTTTTGAGATCCGCACTTGTAGAAACCTTGCGGTTTCTGCCAGACAGACTGGATTTTCTCTTCAGTGGGAGGCAACCAGCGCTTAAGTGATTAAGGGTGTTGCAAGCTTGGAATAGTCTTTACAAACCTCCTGTAATATCCAGTGAACCCAAGGAAAGACTTAAGCTACTTGATGTTAGCTGGTCTTGGCCGGGTAGTGAGGGCAGCTGGATCTGTTTTGACCCCTTCTGATGATACAACACGGCCGAGATATTGGACAGATGTCCCAAGAACTGACATTTCTCTGGCGACAGCTTTAAAGTAAATTCTTTCATCCTATGGAGGACCTTCAGCGATCGTTTCTCATGGTTCTCAAGTGTAGCTGAGAAAAGAGTGACATCATCAAGAAAAACCAAGACCTGACTCAAATTCCTGCTGCCTATACACTTTTCCATAACATAAGAGGAAACAAGAACTCTAGAACACCTTCTTATGCTGTTTTTAATAGAGAACACTACGGCATTTATTTTAACACAACACCTAACAGTCGTACCTTCTCTTATGAGGAACTCTAATGATTTGCAGAATCTTGACAATACTTTTGGGACAAAAGCTTAATATAACCCTGCCTCAGCCAGTTTCTATATTGGTCCGTTTATGTCTGTTGTTGCAGTTGGGCAGTTTGATGTTTTAGTACACTTTGAGTATGGAATCTTTTCACCTGCATGTGGAGCACAGCTGTTGAGGTGTCCTTTGCTAAATCTTTAGTGCCTCCACACTTGAGATTCAACAACTTACTTTCTTCTATTTTGACATTAAGGAAAGCTTGCCTACACAGATTCTCTTATTTTGAAACAGCTCAACAGGCACTGCTGGGATTTGAACCCAGGATCTCCTGTTTACAAGACAGGTGCTTTGACCGGCTAAGCTACAGTGCCTCCTTCAGGGAAGGGAAAAACCAAGTAAATCAGAACCTCTGCAGACACAGTTTTGAATGGGTTGGTGACATTTTTCCCCACCAGCTGTTGGACAGTAGCCAGAGGAAGACAGCTCAAGGCGCTGTGGCTTAGCTGGCCAAAGCACCTGTCTCGTAAACAGGAGATCCTGGGTTCAAATCCCAGCAGTGCCTTGCCTCCCTACCAATGCCATTACATTTCATTGACGAGTGCTGATGGCGGGAAGCATTGGGAGTTATGCTTTCTCTCCTTCATTTCTAAGAAGAGGATATAATGAAAATTTAGACATGCCCAAGACATCAATATCGGGTGAACAACCCTCAGAAGCTCCAGTAGGGGTTTAATGCCTGGGACCCTCCAGCATTTGTTCTAGAACTGACGAATCTTCTTGGATCAGGTGAAAAGAAGTTTTTGAAGCTATCAAGAGTACCGTGAGGTGGATAACTCAGCACATACACAGACTTTCAAAGATTTCCTAACTCCAAGATTAAGAATGCAATCAACACTGTGAAGAAGATGGTTTCCAAAGGTAACAGGAAGGCACTGCTGGGATTTGAACCCAGGATCTCCTGTTTACTAGACAGGCGCTTTGACCAGCTAAGCCACAGCGCCTCCTGCTGTCATGCAAACTGATCGTACCTGGTATTAGCTGGTACTGCAGAAGGAGATGAGTTCAATTTTGTAACTTTTGTGCACTATAAATGTAGGATATGCTTAAATAGTCCAACAAGTAACTTCCTGTTCCTAACTTCTTCAATGACCTGAGTGGAAACATCATAAGGTGAAGGAGAATCTTTTGAGACTGATTCAACAGGGTGAGTCTGAACAAGTTGTCCCAAAATGTCTCCGGTAGCTGACGTTTTGTGGACTTTACTCCAGCCAGTCTTTTGTGGTCGCAATCTGGTCGTCTTCTTTGGGTCCATTTGGTAATACATTAGGGTTATTATAGGGCAGAGAATGGCAGTGCTCTAATCATTGCCGGTTTCTGAACAATCATTCCCAGCTAAATCGACTGCTGTTGAGTTTGCAGGTTTAGACCGTGTTGCTTTGGATGCTGTCTCTTCCACAGTGGGTGGGAGATACCGACAAGGCAAGAGCCGGTCTCTGTGTAGCACTCTTTCAGGCCCATCTGTTCCTTCAGGCACCACAACAAAAACAGGAGAGTCCTGAATCTGTCTGATTACAGTGGACAGGGTTCGGCTCCACCGATCAGCGATTTTTGCTTACCCCTGATGGCAACAGTCCTCAAAACAACTCTATTTCCCTTGGCAAAGGTGGATTCCCGCACTTTGTTGTCAAACCTTTGTTTGATTCATAAAGCACTCTTTGACTGTGCTCAATGGCTAACTGGTAGCTTTCTGCAAGACTCTCTCAGCTCTCCAGATCTAATTTCTGTTCACGTAGCCAATCGGAAAGAGACATCTGCAGCAGGGGCATGGCCCAGCTACATCAGTTTGACAGGAATCTGCTGGTATTGCAGAGGCTCCAATAGCCAAACATTGTACTCGTGCAGACGATGGTACTGCTGCCTCCTCCTCAAGAGTTGAAGAATACTCATGTCTCTTGCATACTGCCTTTACCGCCTCAGTCGGAAAATCAGGCTCTTTGTTGCGGCGCAAGAGTTGTGCAGTAAAGCCTTCAATGCCATTTTCCTCATCATTAGAACTCTGATCAGATATATCACAGGCATGCAGATACGGACGTCTCAACAGCCCATCTGCATCTTGGTTGTTCTTCCCAGCGCTATACTCAATATCAAAATGAAAAGTGGAAAGTACGGCCAACCAGCGATGCCCTACTGCGTCCAACTTTGCAGATGTTAAAACGTATGTGAGTGGATCATTGTCTGTCATCACTGTAAATTTTGCTCCACAGAGATAGCGGAAAACGTTCTGGGTGACAGTCCACTTGACAGACAGGAAGTCAAGCTTGTGTGCAGGGTACCTTTGCTCGGACTTGGAGAGACCCCTACTGGCATAGGCAATGACTCTTAACTTGCTCTCCTGTTCTTGTTATAAGGCTGCACCGAGAACATGGGCGCTTGCATCGGTGTGCACAGTATAATGTTTCTTTGGATCTGCAAACCCAAGAACAGGAGCTGTTGTGTGAGCTTGTGAATCAATGTCTTAAAAGTATCTTCAGAGGTTGGGGTCCATTTTTCATGAAAAGGCTTTTTGAGATCCGCACTTGTAGAAACCTTGCGGTTTCTGCCAGACAGACTGGATTTTCTCTTCAGTGGGAGGCAACCAGCGCTTAAGTGATTAAGGGGTGTTGCAAGCTTGGAATAGTCTTTTACAAACCTCCTGTAATATCCAGTGAACCCAAGGAAAGACTTAAGCTACTTGATGTTAGCTGGTCTTGGCCGGGTAGTGAGGGCAGCTGGATCTGTTTTGACCCCTTCTGATGATACAACACGGCCGAGATATTGGACAGATGTCCCGAAGAACTGACATTTCTCTGGCGACAGCTTTAAAGTAAATTCTTTCATCCTATGGAGGACCTTCAGCGATCGTTTCTCATGGTTCTCAAGTGTAGCTGAGAAAAGAGTGACATCATCAAGAAAAACCAAGACCTGACTCAAATTCCTGCTGCCTATACACTTTTCCATAACATAAGAGGAAACAAGAACTCTAGAACACCTTCTTATGCTGTTTTTAATAGAGAACACTACGGCATTTATTTTAACACAACACCTAACAGTCGTACCTTCTCTTATGAGGAACTCTAATGATTTGCAGAATCTTGACAATACTTTTGGGACAAAAGCTTAATATAACCCTGCCTCAGCCAGTTTCTATATTGGTCCGTTTATGTCTGTTGTTGCAGTTGGGCAGTTTGATGTTTTAGTACACTTTGAGTATGGAATCTTTTCACCTGCATGTGGAGCACAGCTGTTGGGGTGTCCTTTGCTAAATCTTTAGTGCCTCCACACTTGAGATTCAACAACTTACTTTCTTCTATTTTGACATTAAGGAAAGCTTGCCTACACAGATTCTCTTATTTTGAAACAGCTCAACAGGCACTGCTGGGATTTGAACCCAGGATCTCCTGTTTACAAGACAGGTGCTTTGACCGGCTAAGCTACAGTGCCTCCTTCAGGGAAGGAAAAACCAAGTAAATCAGAACCTCTGCAGACACAGTTTTGAATGGGTTGGTGACATTTTTCCCCACCAGCTGTTGGACAGTAGCCAGAGGAAGACAGCTCAAGGCGCTGTGGCTTAGCTGGCCAAAGCACCTGTCTCGTAAACAGGAGATCCTGGGTTCAAATCCCAGCAGTGCCTTGCCTCCCTACCAATGCCATTACATTTCATTGACGAGTGCTGATGGCGGGAAGCATTGGGAGTTATGCTTTCTCTCCTTCATTTCTAAGAAGAGGATATAATGAAAATTTAGACATGCCCAAGACATCAATATCGGGTGAACAACCCTCAGAAGCTCCAGTAGGGGTTTAATGCCTGGGACCCTCCAGCATTTGTTCTAGAACTGACGAATCTTCTTGGATCAGGTGAAAAGAAGTTTTGAAGCTATCAAGAGTACCGTGAGGTGGATAACTCAGCACATACACAGACTTTCAAAGATTTCCTAACTCCAAGATTAAGAATGCAATCAACACTGTGAAGAAGATGGTTTCCAAAGGTAACAGGAAGGCACTGCTGGGATTTGAACCCAGGATCTCCTGTTTACTAGACAGGCGCTTTGACCAGCTAAGCCACAGCGCCTCCTGCTGTCATGCAAACTGATCGTACCTGGTATTAGCTGGTACTGCAGAAGGAGATGAGTTCAATTTTGTAACTTTTGTGCACTATAAATGTAGGATATGGTTAAATAGTCCAACAAGTAACTTCCTGTTCCTAACTTCTTCAATGACCTGAGTGGAAACATCATAAGGTGAAGGAGAATCTTTTGAGACTGATTCAACAGGGTGAGTCTCAACAAGTTGTCCCAAAATGTCTCCGGTAGCTGACGTTTTGTGGACTTTTACTCCAGCCAGTCTTTTTGTGGTGGCAATCTGGTCGTCTTCTTTGGGTCCATTTGGTAATACATTAGGGTTATTATAGGGCAGAGAATGGCAGTGCTCTAATCATTGCCGGTTTCTGAACAATCATTCCCAGCTAAATCAACTGCTGTTGAGTTTGCAGGTTTAGACCGTGTTGCTTTGGATGCTGTCTCTTCCACAGTGGGTGGGAGATACCGACAAGGCAAGAGCCGGTCTCTGTGTAGCACTCTTTCAGGCCCATCTGTTCCTTCAGGCACCACAACAAAAACAGGAGAGTCCTGAATCTGTCTGATTACAGTGGACAGGGTTCGGCTCCACCGATCAGCGATTTTGTGCTTACCCCTGATGGCAACAGTCCTCAAAACAACTCTATTTCCCTTGGCAAGGGTGGATTCCCGCACTTTGTTGTCAAACCTTTGTTTGATTCGCAAAGCACTCTTTTGACTGTGCTCAATGGCTAACTGGTAGCTTTCTGCAAGACTCTCTCAGCTCTCCAGATCTAATTTCTGTTCACGTAGCCAATCGGAAAGAGACATCTGCAGCAGGGGCATGGCCCAGCTACATCAGTTTGACAGGAATCTGCTGGTATTGCAGAGGCTCCAATAGCCAAACATTGTACTCGTGCAGACGATGGTACTGCTGCCTCCTCCTCAAGAGTTGAAGAATACTCATGTCTCTTGCATACTGCCTTTACCGCCTCAGTCGGAAAATCAGGCTCTTTGTTGCGGCGCAAGAGTTGTGCAGTAAAGCCTTCAATGCCATTTTCCTCATCATTAGAACTCTGATCAGATATATCACAGGCATGCAGATACGGACGTCTCAACAGCCCATCTGCATCTTGGTTGTTCTTCCCAGCGCTATACTCAATATCAAAATGAAAAGTGGAAAGTACGGCCAACCAGCGATGCCCTACTGCGTCCAACTTTGCAGATGTTAAAACGTATGTGAGTGGATCATTGTCTGTCATCACTGTAAATTTTGCTCCACAGAGATAGCGGAAAACGTTCTGGGTGACAGTCCACTTGACAGACAGGAAGTCAAGCTTGTGTGCAGGGTACCTTTGCTCGGACTTGGAGAGACCCCTACTGGCATAGGCAATGACTCTTAACTTGCTCTCCTGTTCTTGTTATAAGGCTGCACCGAGAACATGGGCGCTTGCATCGGTGTGCACAGTATAATGTTTCTTTGGATCTGCAAACCCAAGAACAGGAGCTGTTGTGTGAGCTTGTGAATCAATGTCTTAAAAGTATCTTCAGAGGTTGGGGTCCATTTTTCATGAAAAGGCTTTTTGAGATCCGCGACTTGTAGAAACCTTGCGGTTTCTGCCAGACAGACTGGATTTTCTTTCAGTGGGAGGCAACCAGCGCTTAAGTGATTAAGGGGTGTTGCAAGCTTGGAATAGTCTTTACAAACCTCCTGTAATATCCAGTGAACCCAAGGAAAGACTTAAGCTACTTGATGTTAGCTGGTCTTGGCCGGGTAGTGAGGGCAGCTGGATCTGTTTTGACCCTTCTGATGATACAACACGGCCGAGATATTGGACAGATGTCCCGAAGAACTGACATTTCTCTGGCGACAGCTTTAAAGTAAATTCTTTCATCCTATGGAGGACCTTCAGCGATCGTTTCTCATGGTTCTCAAGTGTAGCTGAGAAAAGAGTGACATCATCAAGAAAAAAACCAAGACCTGACTCAAATTCCTGCTGCCTATACACTTTTCCATAACATAAGAGGAAACAAGAACTCTAGAACACCTTCTTATGCTGTTTTTAATAGAGAACACTACGGCATTTATTTTAACACAACACCTAACAGTCGTACCTTCTCTTATGAGGAACTCTAATGATTTGCAGAATCTTGACAATACTTTTGGGACAAAAGCTTAATATAACCCTGCCTCAGCCAGTTTCTATATTGGTCCGTTTATGTCTGTTGTTGCAGTTGGGCAGTTTGATGTTTTAGTACACTTTGAGTATGGAATCTTTTCACCTGCATGTGGAGCACAGCTGTTGAGGTGTCCTTTGCTAAATCTTTAGTGCCTCCACACTTGAGATTCAACAACTTACTTTCTTCTATTTTGACATTAAGGAAAGCTTGCCTACACAGATTCTCTTATTTTGAAACAGCTCAACAGGCACTGCTGGGATTTGAACCCAGGATCTCCTGTTTACAAGACAGGTGCTTTGACCGGCTAGCTACAGTGCCTCCTTCAGGGAAGGGAAAAACCAAGTAAATCAGAACCTCTGCAGACACAGTTTTGAATGGGTTGGTGACATTTTTCCCACCCAGCTGTTGGACAGTAGCCAGAGGAAGACAGCTCAAGGCGCTGTGGCTTAGCTGGCCAAAGCACCTGTCTCAGAAACAGGAGATCCTGGGTTCAAATCCCAGCAGTGCCTTGCCTCCCCTACCAATGCCATTACATTTCATTGACGAGTGCTGATGGCGGGAAGCATTGGGAGTTATGCTTTCTCTCTTCATTTCTAAGAAGAGGATATAATGAAAATTTAGACATGCCCAAGACATCAATATCGGGTGAACAACCCTCAGAAGCTCCAGTAGGGGTTTAATGCCTGGGACCCTCCAGCATTTGTTCTAGAACTGACGAATCTTCTTGGATCAGGTGAAAAGAAGTTTTTGAAGCTATCAAGAGTACCGTGAGGTGGATAACTCAGCACATACACAGACTTTCAAAGATTTCCTAACTCCAAGATTAAGAATGCAATCAACACTGTGAAGAAGATGGTTTCCAAAGGTAACAGGAAGGCACTGCTGGGATTTGAACCCAGGATCTCCTGTTTACTAGACAGGCGCTTTGACCAGCTAAGCCACAGCGCCTCCTGCTGTCATGCAAACTGATCGTACCTGGTATTAGCTGGTACTGCAGAAGGAGATGAGTTCAATTTTGTAACTTTTGTGCACTATAAATGTAGGATATGCTTAAATAGTCCAACAAGTAACTTCCTGTTCCTAACTTCTTCAATGACCTGAGTGGAAACATCATAAGGTGAAGGAGAATCTTTTGAGACTGATTCAACAGGGTGAGTCTGAACAAGTTGTCCCAAAATGTCTCCGGTAGCTGACGTTTTGTGGACTTTTACTCCAGCCAGTCTTTTGTGGTCGCAATCTGGTCGTCTTCTTTGGGTCCATTTGGTAATACATTAGGGTTATTATAGGGCAGAGAATGGCAGTGCTCTAATCATTGCCGGTTTCTGAACAATCATTCCCAGCTAAATCGACTGCTGTTGAGTTTGCAGGTTTAGACCGTGTTGCTTTGGATGCTGTCTCTTCCACAGTGGGTGGGAGATACCGACAAGGCAAGAGCCGGTCTCTGTGTAGCACTCTTTCAGGCCCATCTGTTCCTTCAGGCACCACAACAAAAACAGGAGAGTCCTGAATCTGTCTGATTACAGTGGACAGGGTTCGGCTCCACCGATCAGCGATTTTTGCTTACCCCTGATGGCAACAGTCCTCAAAACAACTCTATTTCCCTTGGCAAAGGTGGATTCCCGCACTTTGTTGTCAAACCTTTGTTTGATTCGCAAAGCACTCTTTGACTGTGCTCAATGGCTAACTGGTAGCTTTCTGCAAGACTCTCTCAGCTCTCCAGATCTAATTTCTGTTCACGTAGCCAATCGGAAAGAGACATCTGCAGCAGGGGCATGGCCCAGCTACATCAGTTTGACAGGAATCTGCTGGTATTGCAGAGGCTCCAATAGCCAAACATTGTACTCGTGCAGACGATGGTACTGCTGCCTCCTCCTCAAGAGTTGAAGAATACTCATGTCTCTTGCATACTGCCTTTACCGCCTCAGTCGGAAAATCAGGCTCTTTGTTGCGGCGCAAGAGTTGTGCAGTAAAGCCTTCAATGCCATTTTCCTCATCATTAGAACTCTGATCAGATATATCACAGGCATGCAGATACGGACGTCTCAACAGCCCATCTGCATCTTGGTTGTTCTTCCCAGCGCTATACTCAATATCAAAATGAAAAGTGGAAAGTACGGCCAACCAGCGATGCCCTACTGCGTCCAACTTTGCAGATGTTAAAACGTATGTGAGTGGATCATTGTCTGTCATCACTGTAAATTTTGCTCCACAGAGATAGCGGAAAACGTTCTGGGTGACAGTCCACTTGACAGACAGGAAGTCAAGCTTGTGTGCAGGGTACCTTTGCTCGGACTTGGAGAGACCCCTACTGGCATAGGCAATGACTCTTAACTTGCTCTCCTGTTCTTGTTATAAGGCTGCACCGAGAACATGGGCGCTTGCATCGGTGTGCACAGTATAATGTTTCTTTGGATCTGCAAACCCAAGAACAGGAGCTGTTGTGTGAGCTTGTGAATCAATGTCTTAAAAGTATCTTCAGAGGTTGGGGTCCATTTTTCATGAAAAGGCTTTTTGAGATCCGCACTTGTAGAAACCTTGCGGTTTCTGCCAGACAGACTGGATTTTCTCTTCAGTGGGAGGCAACCAGCGCTTAAGTGATTAAGGGGTGTTGCAAGCTTGGAATAGTCTTTTACAAACCTCCTGTAATATCCAGTGAACCCAAGGAAAGACTTAAGCTACTTGAAAGAGTAGTTGTCAAACAGCTAACAGATCATCTGCAGAGGAATGGCTTATTTGAAGAGTTTCAGTCAGGTTTCAGAGCTCATCACAGCACAGAAACAGCTTTAGTGAAGGTTACAAATGATCTTCTTATGGCCTCTGACAGTGGACTCATCTCTGTGCTTGTCCTGCTAGACCTCAGTGCTGCGTTCGATACTGTTGACCATAATATCCTATTAGAGCGATTAGAACATGCTGTAGGTATTACAGGTACTGCACTGCAGTGGTTTGTATCATATCTATCTAATAGACTCCAGTTTGTACATGTAAATGGAGAGTCCTCTTCACACACTGAGGTCAATTATGGTGTTCCACAGGGTTCAGTGCTAGGACCAATTCTATTTACATTATACATGCTTCCCTAGGCAACATCATTAGAAGACATAGCATAAATTTTCACTGCTATGCAGATGACACGCAGCTCTATCTATCCATGAAGCCAGGTAACACACACCAATTAGTTAAACTGCAGGAATGTCTTAAAGACATAAAGACCTGGATGGCCGCTAACTTTCTGCTTCTTAATTCAGATAAAACTGAGGTTATTGTACTCGGCCCTGAAAATCTTAGAAATATGGTATCTAAGCAGATTCTTACTCTGGATGGCATTACCTTGGCCTCCAGTAACACTGTGAGGAACCTTGAGTCATTTTTGACCAGGACATGTCCTTCAATGCACATATTAAACAAATATGTAAGACTGCTTTCTTCCATTTGCGCAACATCTCTAAAATTAGAAATATCCTGTCTCAGAGTGATGCTGAAAAACTAGTTCATGCATTTATTACTTCCAGGCTGGACTACTGTAATTCATTATTATCAGGATGTCCTAAAAACTCGCTGAGAAGCCTTCAGCTGATCCAAAATGCTGCAGCAAGAGTCCTGACAGGGACTAGAAAGAGAGACATATTTCTCCTGTTTTGGCTTCCTTCATTGGCTTCCTGTTAAATCCAGAATTGAATTCAAAATCCTGCTCCTCACATACAAGGTCTTAAATAATCAGGCCCCATCTTATCTTAATGACCTTGTAGTACCATATCACCCTATTAGAGCACTTCGCTCTTGCACTGCAGGCCTACTTGTTGTTCCTAGAGTATTTAAAAGTAGAATGGGAGGCAGAGCCTTCAGTTTTCAGGCCCCTCTTCTGTGGAACCAGCTTCCAGTTTGGATTCGGGAGACAGACACTATCTCTACTTTCAAGATTAGGCTTAAAACTTTCCTTTTGCTAAAGCATATAGTTAGGGCTGGACCAGGTGACCCTGAATCCTCCCTTAGTTATGCTGCAATAGACGTGAGGCTGCCGGGGATTCCCATGATGCATTGAGTTTTTCCTTCCAGTCACCTTTCTCACTCACTATGTGCTAATAGACCTCTCTGCATCGAATCATATCTGTTATTAATCTCTGTCTCTCTTCCACAGCATGTCTTTCATCCTGTTTTCCTTCTTTCACCCCAACCGGTCGCAGCAGATGGCCCCGCCCTCCTGAGCCTGGTTCTGCCGGAGGTTTCTTCCTGTTAAAGGGAGTTTTTCCTTCCCACTGTCGCCAAAGTGCTTGCTTATAGGGGTCATATGATTGTTGGGTTTTTCTCTGTATTTATTATTGTGCGATCTACTGTACAATATAAAGCGCCTTGAGGCGACTTTTGTTGTGATTTGGCGCTATATAAATAAAATTGAATTGAATTGAATTGAAATTGATGTTAGCTGGTCTTGGCCGGGTAGTGAGGGCAGCTGGATCTGTTTTGACCCCTTCTGATGATACAACACGGCCGAGATATTGGACAGATGTCCCGAAGAACTGACATTTCTCTGGCGACAGCTTTAAAGTAAATTCTTTCATCCTATGGAGGACCTTCAGTGATCGTTTCTCATGGTTCTCAAGTGTAGCTGAGAAAAGAGTGACATCATCAAGAAAAACCAAGACCTGACTCAAATTCCTGCTGCCTATACACTTTTCCATAACATAAGAGGAAACAAGAACTCTAGAACACCTTCTTATGCTGTTTTTAATAGAGAACACTACGGCATTTATTTTAACACAACACCTAACAGTCGTACCTTCTCTTATGAGGAACTCTAATGATTTGCAGAATCTTGACAATACTTTTGGGACAAAAGCTTAATATAACCCTGCCTCAGCCAGTTTCTATATTGGTCCGTTTATGTCTGTTGTTGCAGTTGGGCAGTTTGATGTTTTAGTACACTTTGAGTATGGAATCTTTTCACCTGCATGTGGAGCACAGCTGTTGGGGTGTCCTTTGCTAAATCTTTAGTGCCTCCACACTTGAGATTCAACAACTTACTTTCTTCTATTTTGACATTAAGGAAAGCTTGCCTACACAGATTCTCTTATTTTGAAACAGCTCAACAGGCACTGCTGGGATTTGAACCCAGGATCTCCTGTTTACAAGACAGGTGCTTTGACCGGCTAAGCTACAGTGCCTCCTGCTGTTGCACAAAGTGGTTATACCTGGTATTACCTGGTACTGCAGAAGGAGATGAGTTCAATTTTTGTGCACTACGAATGTTGGCATTCAGAAAATAGTGTTTGAAACAAAGCGGATTCTTAGCTTACCTCCTGGTTACTCACCAAACCCTTTAAATACTGTCAGAACCATGTAACTTGATTCTTATCTGTGTTTTTATTAAAATAAGTCAGAACTCTTTTTTTTATGTTGGGTGTAAGAGTGTAACTCTGTGATCGTCGTGTTCTACCTTCTTACGGGCTCTCTCTCTCTCCTTGTTAAGGTCAAAAGATTAAAGCATCTTTCTGATAAACTCTTAATTTAAAACCAAACAGAGATGACGAAGCTTTTTATTCTCTCGCTTTACATTTGCAGGATAATAAATAACATCCAGGGTTAAATTTCAGTGAATTAAGTTTAATTTTGGGGACTTTGCTAAACATGACAGGCTGTTAGTGAAGAGCAGCAGAACCACCACCACCGTCGAATGATGCACAGAACACAAACAGCGTGCTTGTCCGTGTGAACTTCAGATGTCATGAGAAGCTGTTTAATGTTCAGGCTGCAGATTCTCATCGCTCCACACAATCATGTTTTTAAAATGTTCATTTTTACACTTAGAGCCTAACATGAAGCTTCTGAAGATCCTCGGCGGCAGACCACCGTATCCTGCTCTCAGCCCTACCGGGACCGCCTTCACCTCCGCTTTTAAACCAGGCCCGGGTGCCCGTTTTACTCGAAGCACTCCAGGATGGGCTCGTGTCCTGTCTCCTTGAGGAAGCGCAGCAGGTCGTCCGGCCTGAGCCCCATGGTGGCGGCGTTGGTCATTGGGTGGAAGTAGACCATCTCATGTCCTCCTTCCACCAGGTCCCGGTCCAAGACGAACTTTACGCTGCGATCCTGATCGAAGAGCAGAGCAAGAGCCGTCGCACAGCCCTGACCCACCTGAAGGAGAGGGGAGGAGGAGTCTAAACCTGTGACCTGTGAATCCAGCTCAATAATTGGCCCTCCCTGTTTTGCTCCTTCCTACCTTCAGCTTTTCCAACATGGCCGCCTCATCTGCAAAGCGCAGATTTCCACTCCCGACACCAAGCTTCTTGGCGAGGTCATTAAGGTTCACCTGCAGATGGAAGGAGAGGATGTGAGGTGTTAGTCTTTAGTTTTTAAGTCAGAGGTCATGTTTGGGAGCTGACCTGGCGGTCATGGCGGGCCGACACCAGCCACAGCCCCTTCTTCTTCTTGTCCTTCAGAAACAGGTTCTTGGTGACGGCGCCATTCACGCTCTGCAGGTGAGGCATCATCTCCTCCACCGTGAACACCTGCAGGAGGAGGAGAGTGGGTGAAAGCGGGCTCTTTGTGGAAGCTGGGGATGTAGTACCTCCCAGTATTACTAACATCAAAGCTCCTGCAACTCTTCCTGGTTTCCTACATTAATAAAGCTTTCTGACTGTGATGCCGTCCATCTCTGCAGGACTAAATCAAACTCTGTGGTCCGGCGCCCTCTGCAGGTCACAGCAGGTCCTGCAGCGCAAACGTGTCAGAGCAGTTTATGAAAGCTGCAGCAGACAGGAAGTACATAAATATATGCACATAAGTCACGCATTCAAAGTCATATCTGCTTTTTCACGGCGCGCTCGAGTCTGAGCGGAGCTCTAAAGCGCCCGTCCCAACGGATCCCTTTCAAAAACACTGCGCATTTCAGGTTAAACAGATTCTGCGCAAACACAGCTGACTGGGCCTAAACGTCATCACGTGATTTTAACGTGAATTCGTGTACTCGTGAATTCGGCACACACACGGC
This sequence comes from Oreochromis aureus, assembly GCF_013358895.1. Lineage (NCBI taxonomy): Eukaryota > Metazoa > Chordata > Actinopteri > Cichliformes > Cichlidae > Oreochromis > Oreochromis aureus. The sequence goes on along the minus strand of NC_052954.1, from coordinate 34,365,219 downwards.
TCTTCTTTGCTTCAGCTGACAACTTTTTTACGCGCCCCCGTGTCAGTGAAACTGAAAGAGCGTGAAACTGAGGATTAAACGCGCACTTCCACAACTGTGAGCGCGCACCAGGAGACCCTGTCATGGTCACGCGTGGCGCCGAATAAAAGTGCGAGTCTCTCCGATTGTGGAAATGTCTCCGAGCATGTTTTCACGTGTTTGTATTTTCTAGAGTCAGATGGGGATGTTGAAAATGCCAGAAGCGCTAATGGGATTCGGTGTAGTCGGGCTGTTCGGTTTACCGGCGGGTGCTCCACGCAGCTCGTCTGGATGTGTAAGGTCTGCAGATGTTTCTCCAGCTGTGCGCGCAATTCCTCCGACATCTTCACGTGAGACAGCAGCTCAAACGGACACAGGTGGACCCGGCAGGTAGCAGCTGAGGAGCGGCTCTTCTTTTTCTGCAGCTGTTTTCCTGCAGCTGGCCGCTCGCTTCCTGCCACAGTGCCACCGTGTGGCTGATGAACAGACCCAGCTACTCAAACTGAGCACGGGGTGCCCACTCAGAGTGCAGATTGTGATGGGGAAGGATCAGCGTGCAGCTCGAGGTCTGAGGCTCTTTTAGAAAATGAAAATTACAAAACTGTTCGATTTGGGTCAAAGTAGCACCGACGGGTCAGAGAGATGATCACAGCGCCTCCGCGCATCAACACAACTCCATTTAACCCGAAAATCTGAGTGCTAAGATTAAAATCCTACATGCTCACACGTACACACAGACACACACTCACACACACACACACACAGTTTCAGAGGTGATGAAGTACAAATACTTTGTTACGTAAGTACTTAAGTGGACTTTTCAGTAGCTGTACTTCGTTTTTTACTCCTCACATTTTAAGTTCCGCATCTCGACTTTATCATCCTTTCAGTTTCAGTCAGACTCGTTACTTCAGCTTTTTGCATAAGAAACATCCACATCAGGGATGGATGTAAAAGATACAGAGATATCAGCCAGCAAGAACGTAAGCCCAGCTAGCGCAGGCGGTAAAGCGTGAGACTCTTAATCTCAGGGTCGTGGGTTTGAGCCCCATGATGGGTGTTGACCTTTATTTACGAAATTTCCCACATGTGGGATTATGAGGAGTTTAAAATAAAAAACATGCAGGGAGCAGGAGCACATGATGTTTCAGAGGGCAGGACAATTAATACGAGACCCTGATGGTCAGAGGTGACCACACATCACAGCACACACATCTGAACTTCCAGCAGCTCTGCAGGGTCCAGCTTTCGTGTTCCTGACGTTCACACAGGTGCTTTGAACCCTGAGCACTTCACCTGTGTCTCCTCTGTTAGCTTCTCCGTCAGCTCCTCCTGCTGTTTCCTGCGTCAGCAGCTGCTGGAGCAGAAGTCCTGATCTCCACATCATTTCCACCGGATGTTTCTTTACACACGGATGAGACATGTGACACACACACTCATGCTGCTCATCCAACCGTCAGTGCAAAGTGTGTTTATGTTCACTGTTTTTGCCTGACAGGAGACGCACGCTTCATCATTCAGCTTACAGTGACATGTTTCCAAGGCTCATTCATCAGCTCACAGCTCAAATCAAACATTAATGTGACCACACGTGAGGAGAAGGAGGACCACAGAGCAGCCCCACCTCAAATCCTTGCCTTTCACCTGAGCTGCAGATCCCCGGTTTATGTTTAACTTGACTGAAGGGCCGCCTGTAGGAGGCACCGTGGCTTAGCTGGATAAAGCGTCCCAGCACCGTCCCCTCTGACGTGGTCGTGTTCTTCCTCCTCCAGCCTCTGCATGTCCTCCTTCACACATTCATGAACCTCCTGTGAGGCCGGCCAGTTGTTTAAACTGTCCCACCTGGATGTGAGCGTGCACAGCTGCTGCACAGCTGCTGCACAGCTTCATGAGTTCTGTTAAGAATTCAAAGCAGTTTGTGTGTTTTGTGCGCTGCGTCACACATGACACGCAGGGACACCATCCAACGAGTCATCGTAGAGATTTTAACGCGAGGTTCCTGAGGCAGGTGGAGCTGCGACTGCCAGCACACATTCCCAGGTCTTTGGTTGGTTGCTCAGGTTCAGACTGAGCGAGGGGAGAGTCCTCCCACCTTAACTGTACATGTGGGCCAGGAGGCGATCTGAGGCTGATGCTTTCAGTGAGGCTCTAAAATCAGCTGTGACCTCAGAGGGCAGATAATCTCAGACATTTAGAGCTCAAATAAGCAGGCGGACATTTTTCATGTTTCAGAGGAAGCACTCTGTGAGTCATTATTGTTCCCATAAGAGGACGCACACTCGGAGGCTCACTGCCTGGAATCACTGCTGAGGTGTGAGCTTGACTCTTATTATTACGTATTGATGAGGCTTTTCCTGATGATGTCGACAGGTGTTTGATCTGCTGGCCTTTTTTCCCAGTTTCCTCACTGTTTCCCCCTCTCCTTCCCTCTGTCTCATCTTCCTTTTCCTGCTCAGTGTTAGTCTACATGTTTGCTCCTGGACTCTAACATCCACCCTACTGAGTGTGCTCACTCAGTGCCCTACATTCATCTCAGCTTCCATCAGTTTAACTGCTGATTAAATGGATGCACACACACACACACACACACACACACACACACACACACACACACACACACACACACACACACACACACACACACACACAGTTGATTGAAATTATTTTTCCATGGGTCGCTGCTGCTCAGTGTGTCAAACCACAAAAACATAAAAACCAAAAACATCTCGCTCTGATTTTTTCTATGAAACAGCTTTTAGTGAAATACACACACACACACACACACACACACACACTGAAAGCCTGTTACACAATAACGGAGCAGTGATTAATGACCAAGTCTAACTCCCGACACTTAAACGCTGAAGAGTCCACGCTGCTGCCCTGACAGCGCTGCATGTGCTGCTGCTGTTTCTGGGGAAGAAACTAAAAAAGTGCAAAGCAAACAGACTGAGCTCAGAGCTGCAAAGGAAGACGAGACAGAGGGAGGCAAGAGGGGGAAACAGTGAGGGAACACCTGTCGACATCATCTGACCTCTACAGCAGCCTCACAGCACAGGCTACCTGACCTGGTGAGCTGAGCCAGCAGCCCATCATTAGAAGTCTTCTTATTCATGGCAAAGCTGCTCTTCAAAGGTCCAAACGCCACCAGCTGCTCCATCACCATGGACGGGAGGAGTTGGGTTAAACAGCAGAGGCTGGGTTTGAATCCCAGCAGTGCATGCTTCAGGAGAAACTCCACAGGGTTAAAGTGCAGTTTTAACACTTGTTTCAGTTTCAGTCAGAAATTGAGTCATTAACTACTTCAGCGCTGAAAATCAGAAGGTAATAATGGGTTGGATTTCATATAGCGCTTTTCAAGGCACCCAAAGCGCTTTACAATGCTACTATTCATTCACTCTCACACACTGGTGGAGGCAAGCTACTGTTGTAGCCACAGCTGCAACAGGAGCAGACTGACAGAGGCGAGGCTGCCATATCACGCCATCGGCCCCTCTGGCCAACACCAGTAGGCGGTAGGGTAAAGTGTCTTGCCCAAGGACACAACGACCAGGACAGAGAGCCCGGGGATCAAACCGGTGACCTTCCGGTTGCAGATACGCTTCCCAACCCCTGAGCCACGGTCGCCCCGTAAATGTCAGGTAAATTTCTTTATGACTGTAAACGTGCTGATAACGCACTGATCCACCGCATAACACAGAACTCAGTCCAAGCCCAGAAGTTATGGACACACAGTCCTGGCTGAGCTGTTACTAACCTTTACATCAGCTTATACTCATGTCCAAGAGTAAGGGACGTTTCCACAGCTCAGTGGGCTGAAGCTCCTGGACTCAGAGCCCAGCGGTGCCTGCTACATGACAAGGCTTCCAATGAGCATCCTGCCCTCACAGTTCTTATGAAGGATGAAATTATCTACACAGAACAAACAGTTTGTCTGTAAACATGGGATGACTTACTGCTGCCTCTGCTGGACAGTAGTGGAACTGTAAATAATATGCAAACAGCTGTAAATTTCACAGTAATGTATGTTACTGTGAGCTGATGCTGTCTGAGGTCATTTTCTGTCCTTTTATAGACGTTTCACGTTTCAATCCCACGACACGCTGTGCTTTACTTTTAGCCCTTGGTGAGATTTGTCATCATTTAGCCCCACTTTGTGTCTTTGTGTTTTTTAATAATCGTGCTGTGATTTGACGCCTTCTCTTTCAGTTCTTCCCAGGTATCAAACATTGTAACTCAGTGCCAGTTAAAGTGAAAGTAAGGACGAGGTCATGACCCTGAACTCATTTGCTGTCATCAGTCTTGCACTTTTGTGTTCTTTGGGCCAAAAATGTGCTCTGACGTGCAGCTCGGTCTTAAACACTAACATCCTGCACTGTTTGTGCAGGATGTTAGTGTGTTTGTTAGTTTGAGGTTTGAAACTTGTCTTCAGGAGACGTATCGAAGCTCCTCCTTTCCACAGTTCATCCTGCAGCACGCGTCGTCCTTTCAAGAACCTCCAACATTCGCTCACGTCTTCGCTGACCTCACCAAGGAAGCACTCAGTTTTGCATATTTGTCACACTTACATGTTCAGATCATTAAACTAATTTTAATATTAGACAAAACTCCCTTTTAACAGGTTTTGATGCAACCACTTACAAAACCTGTGGCTGCATGGAAGCAGGACGCTGGAGACGGATTATTGTTGGACGACACAAACTCAGAACGCGATGCAAAACAAAGGCACGGCCAGAAGTTTGAAGCAAGACGCAAAAGACACTGAGAACACAGCGTGAGGAGGATACGACAACAACACGACAACGACCAAAAGAAAAGTTCAATACCTGTGTGAGGTGAACCAACCTGACTGAGGCGGACCGACAAGTGAATAAACGTGGAAACGAGACAGGTAACACACAGAGGTGGGACAGGCACAAGCAGGGATCACACAAGAAAACTCAATAATGCAAAAGCACGAAGATACCTGAAATATAAACAGACTGCAGAGAATACTGTAATAAACTCCAAAGGAAACCAGGGACCAGCTTCATGTTCAGCAGTGAGGCAGGAAACATGAAGGGAGACAATATCAGCTACAACTCAGAACAAAACTTTAAATATTAGACACAAATAGGAAAAACAGAAAATATGCAAAGTAACCAGAAAGTGAAAACACTGGGATTTAAAGCCAGCCATCCCGACCCATAAACATGTTTTTGTCACGGTCAACGGTGGTCAGGGTCAAAGGTGACAGTTTATTTACAAAAGGGTGAACCACAGTGCTGTATATGTGTACAGAGAGAAGAGGTTCAGGGGGGAAGAGGGAAGGTAATCCACACACTCTCCTCTTCAGCCACTCTCGTCCTGATCTCCACTCACGCAGCCACACACAGGAATCACAGGGAAGGGTCAGTCAACAGGTCCGGGAAAACCACAGGATAGTCTAACAGGCGAAGACAGAGCTGAGAGCACAAACACGGGAGGTTCAACGTTCCAGCGACGAACCGCTCTGTGCCGCAGCGTTAAATAGTTACAGATAAGCCCGGGTAGATTAGCAACAGGTGGTGGGAATCATCACAGTTGCGTGGGCTCATAACGAGCTCCGCCCAGGCAGGCAGGAGAAAGGAGGAGAGAGAGAAACATAAAGAAAACCTTTAGCCATCATGAGCCAGCTGGAGAGGACGGGGACCATGACAGTGTTTTAGTTTTTTCACAGATCGCACGGAGCAGGAAGTGACTTCTGTTTGGCGTTTGTGCTTTTTGGATGTACATCAGCTGATTTCTCACCAACACTCCTCCTAACTCTGTTTGTATGTGCTCCAAATTTTAAAAACAGCTGACTGAGAACAGCTGTTTATTCTGCCACACGTTGGAGGTCTTGTGAAAACTTGCTAACACTTTATAACACGACTGAGAGCCTAGTTCACCTGTAGTTACATTCAGTTTCATCTACATACAGGAAAAAACTATAATAATATTTCTATAAGTTATTTTTCTTTGTATTTCATGGAAAAATTACCATGAAATTTCACCCCACTTACTTATGCAGTATAATAATAATAATACATTCTATTTATAGGCACCTTTAAGACCCTCAAGGTCACCTTACAATAACACAAGAACAATAGCAGCAATAAAATATAAACATGGAAAAATACAATTTAGACATAAGGTAAAAACAAAACAAAAAACAAAACAAAACACAAGCATAAAAGTATAAAAGCTGAGCAAGGTAAACATGGACTAAGACAGAATCAGGCGTATGCAATGCTGAATAGATGGGTTTGAGACGTGATTTAAAAGTGGTGAGAGAGTTTGTGGTCCGCAGATCTGATGCATCCAAAGTCTCAGGTAGAACAACTAAAGGCTCTGAGGCCCGTGGTAGTCAGGCGAGCAGGTGGAACTGACGATATGTATGATTATTTCTTTGTTCCCTGTAATAACCTGACTTGTTACCTCCTCATTCTAGTGTGCCTACCTTAAAGTATAAATAGGTAATATTAATAATAAAATATACTGAAATTTCATGTAATTACAGGAAACGATTAGTTAAACTTCTCCATCAGGTTTAGAAGAAAAGTCAGTCGAGGCTTCATGAAGGTGTGACTGGGAGTGGAGAGAGCTGGAGAAGGTCCGGTGTCCTCCACCTGCAGGGTTAAATACGACACGCCATCTTATTTAACCCTGCAGGCGGAGGACACCGGACACAGGACAGTGGGAACCTTCACCTCCACTCAGCAGGAAGCAGCAACTGATCGTTTCTGCACGACCGAGCCCGAGTCTTTATGCTTCCTTTACTATGTGAAAATGGACCAAACAAGCTGTTATCTACAGACACTCCACTTTCATCTTTAGATTGAAAAAAGACACCTGAACCGTTCCTTTGGATGGATTTAAGCGCCGTCCGCTTCCAGAGAACGGAGACAGAGTAAAAGTCAGAGAAAAATACAACAAGAAGGAAGAACAAGCTGCAGGCTGGGCTCAGACACAGGTGAACCTGACGAGGACGGGCAGAAGTCCGCAGAGGAGGTGATGCTCAGAAGCAGGAAGTAAAACCATGACCAGACAAATGGAAAAGGAAGTTTGACAGGAAGTGGATAAAAGACAAATGAGTAAACAGAAAGAGAGAAGAAAATAAGAGTAAAATCTGACGGTGACAGGAGCGTCAGCCTGACCTCTGCTATCCTCTCATTGTATCTCTAAGCTGCAGCAGGCCAGCAGATAATCAGCATAATGACTTTTCATCAGAGCGCTGACCTGAAGACCCACATTTCACCCTGCGGGGGGCGGCGTTCCTCCCCCGTTATAAGCACGAGTACCTGCGATCAGCCTCGTCTGCGGATCGTCGGCTGGTTCTGAGCGTCTCCCTGACACGATGTGAACATCTGTGGAGCTTTCTGTGTTGGCAGCTGGCTGGAGAAACGTGGAAGTGCGTGGACGCTGAAGCAGAAGATCTGCTCTAGGCTCTGGGAGTTTGATGCTTAAAGCGAGCTTCGTGCTTTCAGGTACAGAGAGGTCAGTCTCAGGTGTTCTGCATGTTCACGGCTCACATGGACATTTTTCTGCTTGTTTTATCACTTGTGTGTTGGCTTTGTGCATCTTTGTTTGACACTGTCACAAACAAAAGCAGAGAAAACTGAAGTGATTCAATGATTGCTGTTAAAAAACGTTTTTTGCTGAAGAGTTCCTCCAGCTGACGTTCTCGTCCACCGGATCCTGCTGTGAGGTTAACACTGAACACGGGAACGAGGACAGATTTGTTTCCATGTTGCAAAAAGTCATTTCTGATGTTTCTATTTGTTTTAGCTGCAGTTGTCTTTGTTTGTATTGAAAGACTGTAGTGATTTACAAACAGGTTATAGATCAATCAAAGACATTTCCTTCCTGTGTGTATCTTGTGTTATTGCACCCACATTATAAAACCATCCATAGAACCATTATCTTATATTTGTTGCCATATATACTGTTCTGCTACATTATTGGCCAGCTCAGTCTCAAAGCAGAGATTTTTAATGTCAGTGACACTTTTAGAATAAAGGATTATAAAAGCCACTAAACCAAAACCTGACCGTAGCTTCTACGGTGTGACAGGAATGATGTTTGTGGCTCAAGATGACTTGATGAGAGATGCATTTGACAAACGTCCATAAAACACTGAATAATTACAGGAAGGCTATTTTTATAGGTTTAACTCACTACATACAACATTTGAATGAACTGTTGAAAACAGCTGCAAACTGAGTTTTAGGTGCTTCGTAAAAATAATTCAAATATAATGAATTGTTCAGGTTTTGCTGACATTTAGCTTCGAAGTGCCTGTGCACGAAACACGACTAATGTGAGTCTGCAGAGCCTTTAAAGGTGTGATGAGTTCGGAGGAAGATGAAACCTTGAAATGTTTCCAGTAAACTGTGTTGGAGCAGCTTTGTTGGTCTGTGTGAGGTCAGACGCTCACAGGTTGATTTTCTCCTCCCACACAGTTTCTTTTCATTCTTCGCTTCATGGTCTGAGGTTAGAGTCCAGCCTCTGAGTAACACTAATGTGTTGCTCCAGAGGAAGAAAGCCTTTCACCTCTCAGACCGTTTCTTTGAATATGCATTACATTTCATTTCAAATGTTTTTCTTCGCGAGTCCTTATCACCTTGGTTACTGTTGCTATACGACCGCCAAGCTTCCCATCGTCAGACATTCTCACTGTGATGTGTTGGTGTCAGTGTTGAACAACGTGGACATTAAAGCTGACAGCCCAGAGTGTGACGCCGTGTTTCACATACACTGGATACACTGACACCAGTGACACCAGTGACACCAGTAACAGAACCATCACAGGAGCGAAGGCTGGGGTTTTACAGAGCTACAGACTGCACATTAGCTTCGGACCTCTGTGTTTCCCACAGTGACTGAATATAAGTAACGAAGCTCCAGGTGTCTTTGTTGGTGTCCAGCAGCGTCGTCCTGTCCACGGACGCAGAATCAGACTGTCACTTTGACTGGATTTCTGTTTTCTGTGAGTTGTTAACACTTCATTTTATTCTGATGTAACTGACGAACGGATCAAAAGTCCACCGACATCATCACAAACCTCATTCTGATGAAAACTGGAGATCAGACTTGGAAACTTGTGGCTGAGCAGCGACAGCAGCAGGTCCGTGGTTTGATCCCGGCTCCTCAGGTCTGCACACTGAACCCTGAAAACAGAGCAGCCATGATGTGTCCTTAAACAGCTCGAGCTAGCAGAGAGAGGCCACGCCCCTAATATTGAAAACATGAACACACTGTAAACAGGTGAGTGATGGAATCCAGGCGTTATGAAGTAGGCGTGATCTCTGGGCCCAGACTCACTGCTGCCTTTGTCGGATGTTAGAGGAACTGCAGCTTTTCTCTCACAGAGAGTATAAAACTGTAAACCGTGATGCTGATCACGTGTTGCTGTTTGTGGCTCCTCCCTCTCCCACCTGTCACACCTGCAGTCAGACCTCCATGAACTACATGAACTAACCCCCGCCCCCCCTCTCGCTCTCCTTGTGCTTGCAGTCCGCGCGCGGAGCAGAGAGCAGATCAGAGCATGCGCTCGGCGCGGCAGAGCATCATCTCCGGCAGCGACCGTGAGGCGAACTGTACGGCCGCGCGCCGCCCGGATACCCTGGAGCTGTCAGGATCTTCCGCGTGGAGCTCAAACGGCTCGGCCGTGGACGCGCTCCGGCTCGTGGAGCTCCAGCTGCCGGCTGCGGCCGCTCCGACCGTAAGTCTCCCTCTAAATCTTCTAATTTCTCTGATTCCTCTGATCGCAGGATCCAAACACACCTGAGCAGCTTTCACCTGCCAGAGCGCGCTTTGATCCACTCGGCGGTTCTTCGGTGGTTTTACGCACGGCGCTTGCGGCGCGGGAGAGCGAAGAGCTTTGTTTAAATACAAAGAAACTCTCCCGTTCTGTGAAGTGTGACGAACCGAGCAGTGAATCAGACAGAGTCGGTACCGGGCTCGTTTTCTGCCGTTTAAATCTAGTGCTGAAAACTCAAATCTCACATTCATAGTTTGAGGTTCGCTTTGTCGGTGTCCTCGGGGCTTTAAAGTGCAGCTGATCATTAATTTGATAACTAACTGATCAGCCTCACATCATGAGCTCATTAAATTATTGATTAAATTATTGATCAGGAAAAGTGACGTTAATTCAGAGTGACAGCAGCAGAAATCAGAGAGCGACAGTCTGAGTGCATCCGGGTTTACTGCAGGCTCTGTGTGTCTGTATGAACCCAACAGCGCTTAGCAAAGCACATCTGTACAGCTGTGAGCCCAGCATGCATGGAGGCAGCTTTCCTCGTGCTGATACATGACTCTACTCCAGTTAAACTGAAGTTAAACACATGCTGACACACACACACACACACACACACACACACTGAGGCTGCTGGACACACTGCGGGCGGCTCAGGTGATTGGTGGCGTGCTGATAACAGTGTGCGAGGCTGCTGTGTGTCAACACACTGATTTCAGGCTGATGTGACGTGTGGCGCTCTCAGAGCTGCTGTTTTCAGTGGCGGAGTCGGCGTGCTTCTTTCTGCTGCTGATGTTCTGCTGGCAGGTTGGTGTTTACTGCAGGTGGTGGTTCACATGCTGTCTTCCCTCGCAGCGGTTCAGCTGCTTCAGACCAGCTGGGTGACGGGAGGCGGAGGCGGTTTTTCTCTGCTTCAGTGCATAGGTTGGGTCAGTGTCATGGGACCTAATCATAGTGGTGGGTTCCCAGCAGCAGACTCTGGCCTCCACTCGTCCTTTTCCTACCCCCTCACTGCTCTGCTCCAGGCTTTCTTCCTGGCTGGGCGTGAATCACCTGAACCTTTCTTTCAGAGCTCTACACAGCAGATCACCTGCCTCCACCTCCTCCTATCCCAGCATGCTCCTCTGTCACCTCTGCACATCCTCTTTCACTGCACCCATGAACCACCCTTGAGATCTTCCTCTTCTCCTCCTTCCTGCAGCTCTATCTTCACCCTCCACCCTCCCTCCTTTGCACATGCTCAGACCTTCTCAGTGGACTCATCTCCATCATGCTCACTGAACATCTGAACACCTCAGCTCCAAAGCCAAAGAAAAAAGCCAAGAAAAATGGTTAAAAAAAAGTGAAAGTGTGATCATAGTGGACTGTGGCAGGCTCCACACTACACTACACACTCAGTACAGCACCTCACTGTACCGTGCAGGGGTACTTTGGTATTGTGTCCTTTGCAGGAGGTGCTTGGAGTTGTGCTGCTGTGGTTTACAATCTTGAACCTCTGGTGACAGGACGCCATCCGTCAGGGGCAGATTCAAACCTGAACCCTTCAGAGGAGAGTTAACACTCCTGCAGCTGTGAAGCTTTTAGTTAGTTTAGCCTTTTTGGCCCTCCATAAAGTTTACGTGGCTGGGGCGCGCCCTGGGGCACGGTGGGCACGCTGGTGTAGATCGAATCTGCAGGAAGTGGATATTAACTGTGCCTCGCCTGCTAACAGTCTGTATTCAGTGACTTGGGATGGCGGCCTTTAGCTGACACTTGTTTTTAAAGTCAGAACATTTTGTCCTTCCTGCTCTGGCTGTGATTGGTTGAGTCTGGGCGTGATGTTCGAGGAAATCTGTATCACTGCAGGAAATCTCAGTCCAGTAAACGGCTCTGTGAGAGCCCCGCATTGATAAACAACGGCGCTGCAAGAGGTCAGTTGACGCGCGCAGGAGGCTGGGAGCACTTCCTGTGACCAGCAGGCACACAAATGTAGGTTAATGTGACACGTTCACACTGCTCTTGTTTGCATTTTGATGGCATTTACATGTGATCTTTAACGGTTTTATCACAGCAGCATCTCCCAAAAGCAACGTTGATATAAACACAGACTGTAGATAGAAAATGGCCACACAGCATTGTAAGTTCAGCGTTTTGTTGCCACAATGTCATTTTATTATGAGGTAAAAACATCTGGATGAGAGTCAGCCTTGTTTTCAGTCACAGCTGGACCCCAGACTTCCCCTGAAGGCTCTGATTGGTGAAGCAGAGCCCTGCAGGCGTTACGGCGGGAGGCACACGCCGACGCCTCACGCCGCTCCTTCGTCTTGTGTTTTCATTTGGGACCAGCGTGCAGGCACATTGCTGGCTGATAACCTTTGGTTTGATTGATTTGTTTTTATTGATTAGCATTTAAATATCTCAGTGAATACAGAATAAAGATTACCACAAAGCAAGAAAGCACGAGACAAGGCTAATCAAAAGGTATTGGCTGAAGCATTTGCTTATTACGCCAACCCTTTTAACAAAAGATCTTTTTGCATGCAGCTCCTGTACACAGGGCTCGAAGCAAAGAATAAAACAAAGCAAAGCAAAAACAAACAAACAAACAAAAAAACTTTCCACCTTAGATAAGTAACTACATCAAAGCAAAACAATCAAGAGTTTCAGAATTATTATTTTTGCTCTTTTCATTCTTGATTTATATATTTTTCTAATACTCTATTTTTAAACATGTTTTTAAACAAGGAAAATGAACTACACCTTTTTAAATCACTGTCATAACTATTCCACAGGTTAACTCCTCTAACAGAAACACATCTTTGCTTTATGTTTGTCCTTATCTTGTTTTTTTTAAAGACATCTGTTCCCCTTAAGTCATATTGACTCTCTCTGACTTTAAACAGCTTCTGAATACTGCGGCAAAGCAAGTTATTTTGTGCTTTATACATTATCTGTGCCATTTTATATTCGACTAAATCATAAAATTTCAGGGTATTCAGATTAATAAACAAGATGTTAGTTGGTTCTATATAGTTTGATTGATTTATAATTCTTATAGCTCTGTTTAGTAACTTGAAAATAGGAAGAGTATTTGTTTTATATGCATTAGCCCATATCTCCAGACAATAAGTCATATATGGAAGCAACAGAGAACAATAAAGTGTGTATAATGATTTCTTGTTCAGGACATGCTTTGTTTTGTAGAGAATAGCAATGGTTTTTGACATTTTTGTTTTCACATGGTTTATATGAGACTTCCAGCTCAGCTTATCATCAATTATCACTCCAAGAAATTTATTTTCATACTCTTTCAATTTCAATTCCATTAACCCTGATTTTAGATACATTTTTCATTTGTCTAGTGCCAAAAATAATCAATTTTGTTTTCTTTATATTTAATGATAACTTATTTACATCAAACCAGTTTTTTAATATATTTAACTCCTTTTAGTTTATGGTTTTGAACAGTACTTTGGAATTTCTCTTGTTTGATGAGATCAACTGAAAAAATATCCTGATCTTGATGTTTTAATGGTTTCGTGCAGGGAAACCCAAAGTTCCCTAAGGTGAAGCCTGTGAACTTCAAGTTTAGTTGATTTCCAAAGGCCTTCTGCTTTCCTACAGAGTCTTGTAACTTTCCTTATGTCATCGTTTATCCACGGATGAGCTCTTTTTGGGGCAGCAGTGACAGTTTTTAAAGGTGCCACCAGATTTAATATCTCCAAACAATGATTATTAAAACAGTGCGTGGCAGCATCAGCGTCAGTGCAGCCCCTGATCACATGAGGATCCAATAAATCAGAAAACTTCAGGGCAACATCCTGATTTATGAGCCGCTTATTGAACATGAGATTGGATGGTGGTGTGTCCAGAGGGAAGCTAAGGTTAAAAATAACACAAGACTGGTCACTCACTTGTACATCCTTAACACAGAGATTAGTTATGTCTAAGCCAAGAGAAAACATGAGGTCCAAGGTGTGGCCTTTAACGTGAGTGGGACCAGAGACATGCTGAATAAAATTAAAAGAGTCTGTAATGGATAAAAAGTCAGAGGCCATGCTACAGCAAAGATCATCCACGTGCAGGTTGAAATCGCCGATCATCAAGACTTTCTCCAGTTCAATAACGGAGGATAAAAAGTCTGTGAAATCCTGGATAAAAACACCAGCGGGGCCGGGAGGGCGGTAGATTAAAACACAGTAAAATATGTTTGATGAACCGACCTTAAGAAGTTGTGACTCAAAGGAAGGGAAAGTCTCAGAGTCCAAAGCTCTGTAGGAGAATCTGTCCCGGAAAACAGTGGCAAGTCCACCACCACGACAGTCCAAACCCGGAGTCCCGATGAAGTGACAGCCGACCGGGCAGAGCTCGTTAAGGTGAATAAATTCATTCTCCAGCTGCCAGGATTCTGTGAGGAACCCTGTTACTGATAAAAAGTCATTCAGTACAAAGGATTTGTTGGCTATGGAGCGAGCGCTGAGGAGAGCGATCTGAAACAGAGGTGTCAGGCTGACGTCATCAACAGCTGATTGACAGGGAACTAGCAGCAAACACCTAGAATGAGGACGTAGTCTCCCGGTACCCTCAGCTGTGAAACTGGTCTTTTGGACTGACAGGCCCGGGTGAAAACATCCCGTATCTCCAGACATATTGCCGGTCCAGGTAATCGTTCTGACTGCCCGTAATGCACAGCTGGGTAGGTGGTAACAGATCGGCATTATCTGCGTCCTGTAGGGGGACCGGTACCAAATACCGGAGACCTTCTCCACCATGGAGCCGAAGAAATCCCCTCCGTCGGGCACGTTTCCTTTTGGCCTGAACACCAGACCTACAACCTCTTCTAGACGATCTCCTTAACCTTGTTCTTGGTCCTGAGTTTTTGCTTGGAGCCAAGAACAGGTACAGGTACAGCTAGTCGCGAGAGGGCGGAGGGCAAACAAATTGCAGAGGGAAAGCTTGGTGGTAGCTCTGCCAGCTGTCAAAAGTTTTTTCCATACATACTTTGATACTCAACAAAGTATGCGAACTGTAAATCCAAGAAACAAATAGACCATCGGGGTATATCAGAGCTGAGATGATAAGATAAGAAACAATAAATGGGAACAGTCGACAAACACAGGGAGCAGCAACAGCGGCCAAGCCGAACACAGGCGCCATGTTGCTTTCTCCCTCGCTGAGTTCCAGCGAGGGAGAAAGCAACAATAAATTATTATTGATGAATATATTTAAGTTACATTTTTCACCATCGTTTCTTTTGTAAGATTGTTTTGGTAACACTTTATAACACAGTAGCGAGTGAGGCGACATGTCCCTGTGATTAAATGGAATTTCACTTAAATAATTACCTACAAACACAGACATGCTGATAAATACTGTAAGTAAATTTGAGTAGTTTGTAATCATTTTATGTACTTAATGATTTTGTTTTATGGTTCCTAATACACCTCCGGGTACTCCGGCTTCCTCCCACTGTCCGAAGACATGCAGCTTGTGGGGATAGGTTAATTGGATAATCCAAATTGCCACTAGGTGTGAATGTGAGTGCGAATGGTTGTCTGTCCCTGTGTGTTAGCCCTGCGACAGACTGGCGACCTGTCCAGGGTGTACCCCGCCTCTCGCCCTATGACAGCTGGGATAGGCTCCAGCGCCCCCCGCGACCCTGAAAAGGATAAGCGGAAGTGAATGGATGGATGGATGGTTCCTAATACAGCCCTGAAAATACTGCAGTACTTGAAATTATCAATGCACGGCCTAAAATATGCATGATTTAAAATGACTTAGTTACTAATTATTTCTTAGTAGACTGTACTTCTAAACGACCAGACATCATTCAGCAGTCTGAGGAGTCGCCCCCTGGTGGCCAGTAAAAGCCCCATCTGTCTTTTGTTTGTTTGTGTTGTTCTGAGTCTGCTGAGCTCGGTGATTGGTGCATTTCTAAGCTGATGGTGATTGATGAGTAATATGAGTAATATGAGTAAACGAGGTTAACATCACTTTTTTTAGGTTTTCGAGGAAAATCCTTTCTGTGGAAATCAATCCACAAAGAGCTGAAAATGCTGCATAGTGTGCGTCTAATCTGCCGTTCACCAGCACAGGTTTATCTGCTGATCCTCCGGAGGATTAAGCTCCTGAGAGGCAAGGTGCTGACCCTCAAAACACATCAGTGTCCTATTTTCCTCGATTACCCACAAACCAGCCCAAGCTCCACCGAGTGAGTCATTGAGTTTAGGAGAGGAGTCTGGACCGCCTCGTCTTCGGAAATGTTTTCAAGGATCATTCTCCTCCCACGCAGCCCCGACTTTCACTTTGTTTCCAGAGTTTTAAACTTCCTGTAAATATTTGCTGGTGTCACTGACTCATTCATTATTAATGAAATCAGACCGTTTTTATAACTCTTTAATGTCCACCGTTTGAACGTCGTCTCCCACAGAGCATCACATTTCTGAGCTCTGAGAAGCAGACGATTAAAGTGAAAATCAGACATTTTTATAAAATACATTTACATTTATAAAGTACATTTAAGGACGCGGCTCGTTGTGACGGTTTCCTTTGAAACCACAGAGGTCATGGGAAACGCTCAAAGCTCAGTTTTGAAGCTCTCCTCACGAGTAATCTGTGAATCATTCTCTTCTGGCTGAAAGTCTTACGTCTCGCATGCCAGAGGATCTTGGTGTCATAATTAAAATAAAGTCCTGATGCTGACTCTTCTCTGAGGACTGAAGCCTGCACTTCACGGACAGGTCTTCTTCAAAAGCCCGGCTTGTAAGTCCCGCTTCCACAAGCCTCTCGGCCTTTTAAACAGCTGTGGAGTCTCCAGATGTTTCAGAGGCAGCAGCCACCTTCAGGTCACCGTGGGAAGTTCACTGTCTGCGGTAACAGTGGGACAGCGGAACGGCTGGATGGTAGTTTTACTCTGTGTAAACTGGATTCGGTGATGGGTTGATCGTGTCTGGAATAATTCATATCCATTGCATCCCACCTATGGGTCATTTCTGGTCATGTAAGGAAATGACATCACAAACCTCGTTACCTGTCATTACACACAAGGTAACGAGGGAATGACACACCAGAGGAGGACACAGCTGAACCTAATTAGACATGAGAGACACGGACCTTCAAAGTAAAACAGGAAATGCACAAACTGTCTTACAAACACAAACTCAGGGACACAAACAGAGCACCAGGGGAGGACACAGGTAGATATAACAAAACACTAAACACAAGAACCAAAACCCAAAGAACTAACAAAGACATATCACTGACCCAGGACCATGACACTGAGCCTCTAATCGTGACGCCCGGCATCGATATATATCTCCTCCTGACTTCGGCTCTTCTGTCTTATTTTGTAACTTTGAAGGACCAAATGAACCGGATTAGCATAAGCAGCAGCAGAGCTGCGATCAGAGAGTTGATCTTGGACCTTTGAAGCGATTCTCCAGGCATTAAACACTAACATCCTCATTCTGGGCTCTGCTCTGAAGCTGAAGGAAAAAGTCTCGGCTCATTTCTTAGATTTCTGAGAGATCTGCGGCTGGACGGAAAGGATCTGAAGCTGCTTGCTTGTGTGCTGTGTGGCAGGTGTAGCAGCACTAACGTGGCTGCAGATGTGTGATGTTTGGCAGGTAGACGAAGTAAATGAAGAGTGTTTATGTGGCCCAGTGGGTTCGTTTTGCAGAGCTCCATCTGAAGCTGAAGTCATGTGGAGCTGAAACCCGCCCTTGGATCTGTGCCTCTCTGTGACGTCTGTCTGCACCCGGCGTTACCGCTCAGTGTGTTTAACATGTGAAAACGACCCTCGGGGAGCGTGCTTTGCTGTCGTCATATATTTTCTTCCTTTGTGTGCACAGTTTAATTCTTCTACCATCTCCAAGGAAACTGAGGCTGCAGGAGACGTCCGATGAACTGTTATCCTCAGAGCCTATTTGGTGTGAGAAAAAAAGCAACATCTCTAATAATGGAAATGTTCGATGCTTCTCATACCAAAACACACCTCTGGGTTTCTTTTAATAAATATTCTGATGGCTGAAGTTTGTCTGATTTTCAGTATTTTCTCTCTTTCTGAATTCTTATTGTTTAGCAAATGTTTCAGATAAACACATTTTAGTATCACATAAAGATAACCTGGATAAACACCTAATTCACTTAGCTATCCAAGCGTACCTGTGTGAAACAGTAACTGCCCCCTAACCCTCAGCAGCAGAGATAATGTCAGTAACTCTTCAAACTTCAGTCACATCGCTGTGGAGGAAGTTTGCTCCGCCCTTCTTCGCAGGACTGTTTGGATTCAGACACATTAGAGGGTTTTCCAGCACGAACGCCTGTTTGAGGTCACACTGAAGCACCTCAGCGATTTAAGAACAGACTTTGACTCGATCAATCAGAGGTGGACTTGTTGCTGTGTTTGGATCATTGTCCTGCTGCCTGAGTGCTCTTGAGCTTCAGGACTCGAAGGGATGGGCGGACCATTTTCTGGTAGAGAGCAGAACTCATGGTTCCCTCAGTCACAGCAGCCCAGTCCATCACACCACCACCACCGTGTCTGCCTGCTGCTGGGATGTTGAAACGCTGTTAGTCTGACGCAGATGTGACGGGACTCAAACCTTCCAGAAAGTTCAGCTTCTGTCTCGTCAGTCCTCAGAATATTTCCCAGAAGTCTCGGTGATCATCCAGATGTTTGTGAGACGGGCCTTTGTGGTTTTGTTGGTCAGCATTGGTTTTTTCCTCGGACTCTCCCACAGAGGACATTTTTGCCCCGCCTCTTTCTTATTGTTGACTCATGACCTCTGACCTTAACTGAGCCGAGTGAGGCCTGCAGGGCTTTAGATGCTGTTCCGGTTTCTTCTGTGACCTCCTGGTTGAGTCGTCGATGAGCTCTTGGAGTAACTTTGGTCGGCCGGTCGCTCCTGGGAGAGTTCAGCACTGTTTCAGGATTTTTCCATGTGTGGACTCCCACTGAGGTTCACTAGAGTCCCAAAGCCTTAGAAATGTCTCTGTAACCCTTTCAGAGATGATGTGCTGCTGTTTCAGATCCTTTATCCTGCCTCACTTTGTCAGACAGCTGCTGTGATTCAGCCGGTCTGTGATCAGGGCTGAGTTTGAAACTGAACTCAGCTTTCCAGAACATCTGGTTATAACAGTTAAGTCATGATTTAAGAAGTGGGTGGGACCTTTTTCACTCATGGCAGATAGGCTTGGTTAGCTTTAATAAATTAAATCATCATTTAAAAACGGTATTTTTGTATTTATGTTGGTTTTCTTTGGGTAATATTGAAATATGTGACAAATATTCAGAAAAAAAAAAAAACAGCAAGTGGGCAGATACGTTTTTTACAGCATTGTATGATGTCACAGAGAGGGGATATCCCAAATATGGTCCACTAAGGTGCAGGAGCTCGCACTCACGAGCTGTTTGAATAGTTTGTTAATTAGGGTCAGCCAATCAGAAGTTATCTCGAAGGGGGAGGAGCTACAACAGCTTGTTTCAGACAGGGTGAAATGAGGGTCTGCACCGAGGCCCGGGATCAGACGAAGAAGGATTATTCTGAAGTCATGCAAAGCTGCTCTAGGAGAGGAGAGCAGGTCAGGTATTTAAAGTATGTCTATGATTATGATAATAATTTATTTAAAATCAGCACAGACACGTTCGCCTCCTGTTTGATCCACTCAGAGCTTCATAACATTATTGATCTGTGTCAGCATGACCAGAATCTCTTCTGTAACGCCTGTTGTGTAAGAGACCCTGAACACACACACACACACACACACACACACACACACACACACACACACACTAAGTGCTGAAGGCTTTCATGTGATACAGCAGTTCAGTCAGCTGTGGCGTGGGATGTTTTCAAGGATGACTGATGAAAAGAGGACTCACTCACACACACACACACTCAGGTTTGTTTAGCATCTTAGTGAGGACTCTTACGAACGTAAACCCGCTCTGGACCGATTTGCAGACTGCCATAGACTCAGATATTAAAGGGCACAGCTGTGTTGGTTTTTTTTGTTGTTGTTTCTGTTGTAGTCGTGATTTTAGACACAATTAAGATGCTTGTTTTAGTTTTGGGTGTTTTTGTGGTGCCTTGGGTCTATTTTTATATTTGGGGGACCATTTTATTGTGGGTTTGGGTCTCTTTCAAGCATGTTTGTGGCTCTAATGATACATATAATGATTACTGTCAGAATTCATGTTTTTTTTATTCATCATCTTTGTGTGTGTGTGTGTGTGTGTGTGTGTGTGTGTGAATGTGCTCAGTAATATCCAGCGTGAGGCCCTATCGCTGTGAACCATCTGATCTCTTTTTTTCAAATTAAAAGCATGTGCCTTTTTCCTCGCTCTGTTTAGCCTCGTTGCATGAAAGTCACCGATGCAGCTAGTGATTATTTTTTCCAGAAACTTATTGATCAGCTGTTCCAATATTTGTCGATTAAAATCTGAGAGATGGGTCATGTCCGGCGGTGATACGCAGCTGCAGAAATACAAAGTCGGTTCTGATTGTTGTTGATTTTCTGCTCAGTTTGAAGTTTCCACTTTTATATTTCTTTGCAGTTTTTTTTGTCTCATTGTTCACTGAAACCTGTTCCAGTTTGATCAGTGTGAAGACAGATGTGCTTCCAGGGAGACGTTTAGGTTATTTTATTGATGTTTCTCTGCAGACTCTGGTTCTGTTTGATAAGATTTATTTGTGTTAATCCACGTTTTATGTTTTTAGAACAAACTAAGATTTTTTTTTTTTTTATTGCATTAAAAAATCAGCTGTAACGTAATTATTGATGGTTGATGAGAGACAGGAAGGACTGTGGAAGCTTCCTCTAATCATTTTACCAAAGCAAATCATCAGATTCCACTTTCAGATAATCTGCAGCATAAAAAAAAATGTCCACTGTATTACTGGTGTTTTCGTATTAGCGTATTAGCCACAGGGTAAATCATGTGTCAGTATGAGGAAAGCTGTGGTCTCATCATCGTCTCCTCTCTGGAAGATTCGAGCCACATGAAGCCTGTGATGTGGATTTTCTGCACTGCTCTTCCTCACAGTGTGACTTCGTCTGATCCTGTTATAAGACGTGGACGGCGTGCTCAGATGGAACATTTCGCCCTCATTTGTGTGTTTATTTATGTGTGTTTGTGTTGGGATTATGCAGCAGTGGAAGGCTGCCAGTGAGCGCGTGCAACGCTTTCTTATATTGTGCACTTGCTCCGCTGCATTTTTCCTTCTTTATGTCCACACAGATTGTTTTTGTCGTTATCGTGTTCCACGCTGTGAATGAAGCGAGTTTTGCACATTCATTTAAACACCTGCTGTTCACTTTGAAACCTGCATCAAAAAACTACAGTTCCTCTAATGGCCACTAGAGGCAGGCTTCCATTAGCTAATCTACATTGACTGTATATAAAAAATGAACCACAGCGACATCACTCGCTGCTTTTGGTGTTTTCACCGTTTGGACGAGAGCGTGAAGTTATCGGCTAACGTTAGCTTGCTTGCTGTGTGGGAGCGTCACACAGACACAGAGACCAGCTAATTAGTTCTAATTAATACAGATGATATCATTAAAAATGCTCCAACAGAACAAACACGGCCCAGAGGTCCAGTTCAGGTGAAGCTCGCAGCTACAGCTGCCTGTGTCACCATCATTAACCCGTCAGTCAAAGAGGCCACGCCCCCAATAATGCAAGCTTTAAATTATATATAGACACTAAAACAGTTTCTGTATCAGGTGGTAAATGTGTTTATTTTTGCGATACAGGTTTAATACGGGAGTCTATGGGGCTGACTCACTGCTGCCTCTGCTGGATGCCAGAGGAACTGCAGCTTTCAGGGAAGGACGTTATTGAGCACTAATTAGCGGGTATCTGTGGTGTGTCACACAGTCTGTGGCTACAGTGGGGATAACGTCTGTCTTTAAACCCACACGTTAAACTGGAGAACAGACACCATTAGATGACATCACGATGATGTCACTCTATCCAGTGCCTGCAGTTTTCTGTTGTACGAGCAGCACAGCTCAGTCCTGCAGAGAGAAGCAGCAGGACCTTCAGCCTGCTGTGAAGAATCCAGCAGACTCGCGAGGTGCAGAAAACCAAACCAGCTGGAGATGTTTGACCGAAGATGTAGAGCAGGGGTGCCCAATCCTAGTCCTCGAGAGCTACTGTCCTGCAGCTTTTAGATGCATCCCTACTCCAACACAGCTGAATCAAATGGTTTGATGACCTCTTCAGCATGTCATCAAGTTTGGCAAAGGCCTGATAACAAGACATTCATTTGATTCAGGTGTGTTGGAACAGGATGAATCTAAAAGCTGCAGGACGGTAGCTCTCGAGGACTAGGATTGGGCACCCCTGATGTAGAGGGAACAGAAAGGACAGGTCACCTGATCTCAGCTTTTACAGCCGCCGTCATCCAGGAAGAGCGGCTCCTTTCTTTGAGTTCACAGCAGCAGAAACAAAGACGCTCTGTGATCAGCTGACCCACCGATAAATCTCCTCCTGTCCAAACTTCAGCCCGCGAGCCTCGACTTTCAGAAGACTTCTAACAGACAGCGTGAGATCTCTGAGGACGGGAAAAATGTCCCTGTGAAGCAGATGAGGGACGAGCATGCATGAAGCTGGGAAACATTAATTCCATGCAGAACGATCTGAGCACGACTGTAATTACAGCGAGACTAAAATCACTGATTGTGTTTCATTATTAAGCCGCTGTACACCCGCACTGATCCACCGGCTCATATCGTCCTGCATTTAGAGGAGGGTAACCTCCATTCATGCTCTCCATCATCGCTGCTGTCATTTCAGACTGAAAACTGAGCACACCTGTTTTAGGGGCACCTTCATGTCAGCTATATGTATTTATTATTGTGTATTATACTGGAATATCTACAATTAGATCTACATTTACAAATATTTTTTAAATATAATTTATATTTGATAATATTTTGTTTTCTAATTTAGTGATTATTGTATCATTGATTTTACTTTAGTGTTTGGTTATTACTGAAATACTGCTTCATGTGTAATGATAGTTTTTATATTCAGGAGTTTATTCCAGCACAGCATGTGTTTCATTATTACCAGGTTACTGATTACTAGTGACTAAAACAACAAAAACACATTATTGTCTGAATATTTTGGTGATTATTATTTAAGTGTATTATACTTAAATATTTATTTTTAGCTACAAATACTTACAGTGGAATGAAGAAGAACAGGAGATAAGCATTTGTAAATATAAGTGTTATTGAAAAATGACCGAAACATGAAGGTGCTAGCATGTTTGCTCTGAGCAGTGATCAGTAGTACTAATGAAAACCACGCTGAGCTGCTGAATTTAGACATGATTACAGGTGAAACAGCGTCTTCAGTGATGGTCACTGATAACAGATTTCTGTGACTGCAGATTTGGGCAGATGAGCAGTACACATTAGCGTCTCAGTGAGTGCAGAGGAGGATTTCTGCTGTTGCAGCGATCCTCGCTCGGGCCGGCGGTGTCGTGGTGAAACTCTGAATCCTCTGTGACGGGCGCGCTCTGCTCCACAGAGTTCATCAGCAGGGAGGATCTGTGGCCTCGCGGCAAAACGGAAACTGCCGACAAGAAGGAAAACATTTTCATAATAACGACTCTGAGACTGCAGCAGCACGTAGATTCAAACGTCCCCGCGTGACTTTGCATTTTAACAACGCCGCAGCCTCATCTCTCATTTCAATGATCCTTCACAGTTCACTGCACTACTTTTGTCTCCGCGGGAACGGATTCAGCTTTGGATTTGTTGATTGATAAAGACGACGACGTCACGTTCCAGGGGAAGTCGCTGGAGGAGTCGCAGCGCTCCGGGTGTTCAGCTGTAAGATCTCCCAGAAGGAGACTCGAAGCACCAAAAAACAGAGTCTCCAGAGAGTACCAACATACAATGGCTGATTTTACACCATCTGCCACCACTAGTTTAACTAACTAGTACTGATTGTGAAAACCAGCTGGGACACAAACTTTAATCTTAGTCTCACATCCACGTGCTCCGAACTGTCAGGGATCCACAGTATGTACAATGACAATAAAGTTTTATTCTATTCTATCTCTAAAGATGTAAAAATAAATAACAGTCAGGCTGTGACGGTTTCCACGCCTGACCTCCATCAGTCTTCTTCGTGGACCTTTATTCTCCTCATTGTCTAAGCTTCCTGCTTTTCCTGGTTCGTTTGCTGTTGTGTTCCACCTCACCGGTTGATCCTTGCTGCTACACGGTGTCTTTCAGAGCTGCTTTAACTCCTCATGGATCAGGTTCAACAAGCTGCAGGAAACATCCCTCAGAGGTTTTGAATCGTGTTGACATGACATCATCATGACATCATCAGTCAGCTGCTGCATCCGTGATGAGACCCTCCCGTTCCTCCACATCTCAAAGCTGCTCTGTTAAACTGAGATCTGTGACTATGGACCCACCTGAGTGAACTAAGGACTGTTCAGTGAGGTCAGAAAGGGATGGGCGTGGTCAGCAGCAACACTCACACAGGCCGTGGCCCTCATCACAGCAGCAGGCGAGCACTGATACAGGCAGGATGGAGCCACGCATTAAACTCTGAGACTCACAGACCAGGAAAAGTTTCTCCAGCTTCTGCTGTTCCTACTACAGAACTGTGCTCCTCTGCTTCAAGGTTCACAGACGCTGGTTTTAATGAGTGCTTATTTGAGCTCCCGTTGCCTCGCCATCAGCTTGAAGCAGTCTGGCCTTTCTGCTCTGACCAACCGTGGCTCATTCAGAGTCCCTTAATTCACTTTTCTTCATCATCCTGAGGCTCAGCTTGAACTTCAGCAGCTCGTCTTCACTTACATCCAATGAGCTGCTGGCGTGTTAACCAGCAGCTGAACAGGTGTACCTAATAAAATGGCTGGTGAGTGATGGAGGTGTTGCTTTGTGTCATGTTCTGTAGTGTTTCTGAGTCTCTCTGTGAGGCAGGACGTGCGTCCTGAGCTGAACGTTTCCCCTCCTGTCACAACCTGTCAGACGCCATCATCATCAAAGGCGGGGCTCTGAGAACAGCTGATGGTGGATGTGACTGCTTCATGGGTCAGGAGACACGAACCATCGGCGTCACACACGCCGACGCTGACCTGTGTGTGTCCGTGTCCAAACTGCTTCACGGCTGAAAACAAGACAAGAATCATTTGTACGTTGGGAAAAGTTGTTCTGTTCTGCATAATCCATAATCCAAGTTCTTCCACTGGATACTCGGGGCCAGAAGTTTGTGGACAGCTCATATCACTGCTGCTGT
Organism: Oreochromis aureus; assembly: GCF_013358895.1. NCBI lineage: Eukaryota > Metazoa > Chordata > Actinopteri > Cichliformes > Cichlidae > Oreochromis > Oreochromis aureus. The sequence goes on along the minus strand of NC_052954.1, from coordinate 34,340,188 downwards.
GCGTGTCCTCCATCCAAGCCTGTGATTCTGCTAAAGTCTAAAGTCGTGTTTTATCCCTTTTCTGTGGAGAACACAGCGATGCCGGCCGTGACGCGTCAGCTGCAGGTTACCGTGTCGCCGGGTTTTGCCACGTCAGCACGGATCCACCCGTCCTCCAGAATCAGACGCGTGTGGACTCAACCACTAAACGAGTCTTCCTCCACGTTTCTCACAGACGTTTGGCTCATTTCAGTCGGAGACAGAATCTGTTTGCTGCATCTGTCAATCACGGATGACTGTCTTGTGGTAGCCCCGCCCAAAGGCACAAAGGCTCAGTTTGTACACTGAGATGATTTTGGTTCATTCTCGGCTCTGCTTTAAGTTTTCTCCTTCCGAAATGATCGAGGAGGGTCCGCCTCTCTGCCAGAGTCCATCAGGGTTTTAAACCGTTTTATTAAAAGTCCAATAAATCGAGGCGCTCCTCGGGCCGACCTCCAACTCTGATTAGCTGTTCCTGATGTTGCTGCTGGCACTGATCTGAGGCCTGACAGGGAGGAGGCTCAGAGGAGGTTCATTAGAAACAGCGATGGACAGACCTGTGGAGATTCCACCTGTCAGGAAGAATTTAGGTTACTGATTAGTGAGGTCTGTGAGTGTGAAGGCTTTCCTCCGAGTGGAATAACAACATCATCGACAGGAAGGAGTTTCTGACCGTCTTTAGAAATGATCAGTCCTCCAGCTGCAGGTTTAAATCTGTATTTGTGTTTTAAGATCAATCTGAAGACGACTTTTAGTCAAACAGGAAACAGGAAATGCTTCCTCGTTTTCAGGTGTGTATTTGTGAGGCTTTTTTGTTTCACACAGGTGCTTTAGACCTCCCAACAACAAAACCGGGACATTAAACAAGGACAGCCTGTCTCTAAATATGAGCATCATATCTCTGCCCTGCAGCGGTTCTGTCATATGTACTTTTTACTGCATTTTCTTTTCATTAAACAAAGCTCTTACACTGACTGACATGCAGGGAAACATTCCACCTTAAAAGCTTCCAGAAGTTGCTGTTCACACGTTAACAATGCGTCACAGCATGTCTTTGTCTTCCTCCCATCAATCCCAGCCGCTCCCCTCCCTGAGCCTGGCTCTGCCGGAGGTTTCTTCCTGTTAAAAGGCAGTTTTTCCTTCCCAGTGTCGCCAAAGCGCTTGTTCATGGAGGGCGGGTCTGGTTGTTGGGGTTTTCTCTGTATTATTGCAGGGTCTTTTTCTTGTTTTCTGTTGTTGGGATTTAAATCAAACTGAATTGAATTAAAAATCCCGAAGAAGACAGCTGACTCCTCTCCTTTTTTTCTGAGATAATATTTAATCCGTATGTTTTACTGCTTTGGATCTGCTCTTTCCAATGATTATGACCATTTCCTGCATCAGTTTCAAATTAAAAGTCCTCTTGGTTATTCAGAACACGCTCAGAACCCAACCTAATGAAGCTTTTATTCTGAAATGCCTTTTAAGAAAAAATGGTGCTTTATGGCTGGGAAATCACACCCCTGACAAGTAAACCAGGAAACAAAGGAAAAAATGTAAGACACACACCACAGAGACTTCCGAGATAAGAAACGGGTGCACAGGTGTAGGCTGAGGTGTAGGCAGATGGCGCCCCCTGAAGGGAGCAGCTGAAAGTTTCACGATTGCTTTTGGAGAGGTGTCATGTTCTCTTGACGTTCTGCGTTTGGTCCTGCAGGTGGCGATGGTGCCCGAGACGCCACGTCTATTCCCCACCGTGGATGTGCCCGACCACGCCCACTACACCATCGGCTCTGTGATTCTCGCCATCGGCATCACAGGCATGATTGGGAACTTCCTGGTCATATATGCCTTCAGCAGGTACGCTCATCACCGTGCTGCTTTCAGGTGACAGCAGAAGGTCAGAAAATGCAGCCTCAGGCCCCAAAAACAGTTACTGTTTATTTTATTTTAATCTAAACTTGACTAAAACTCTCACTCATGTATTTTTAATTGTAACAGCGGTGCTGCACAGTGTGAAGTTTTATTGTTTTGTGATAACAATAGTAACTTCATGTGTGCATGTGTAATATATATAGAAGAAGCTTGTACACTGATCAAATGATAATACAGGGTGTCACATGTTAAATCTCAGGTAATCTCTCCAGATTTGGGTTCATTAGCAGTAGAATAATAGTTGCAAACACAACATGAAGGCTGAAACAGTTTTTAGATGTTTCACAGTCTGAAACTTCTCATCTCTCCCCTCAAACGTCTCCTGTTCAAATGAAATCATATTAGACAGACCGGTGCTTCTAAAAACTCTCACTTCTACTCTTGGACCTGCTCTGATGTCCAGGATCAGATAAAGAAGGATTATTCTGAACTCTGAGTCATGGAAAGCTGCCTCAGGAGAGTGCAGGAATAAATATTTGGAACCTGAAACGACTAAAAAAATTTAGCTTTACTTGTTTTCAGAGGCTCAACTCAAACTCATCTCATCCAGGATTTCTTTGTCTGCTCATTGGCTACAGACACACCTCACAGGCTTCCAGAAGTCGCCCAATAAGAAGAAAGTAGGCTTAATGGATGGTCTGAGGGAAAGTATAAGATAAATAAGGATCAGAGAGTCAAGTGAAGCCGCTCTACTGGAGTCCAAGAGGAAAAGGATGGAGCTGGAAATGAACGGTCTTTAAAAAGCACGCTGGTATAGTGTTTGAGGATGAAGTGCATGAGCAGCTGCAGAAGCACCGGACAGAAAGGACGGTCAGTCAGGCTTGAATCAGAGGTTCCTCATGCTGGGATAAGTAGGAAATCAGGACCTCTGTCTGGAACGAGCCGCCGCTCGTTTATCGAGCAGCTCTTTTCTTCCATGTCTGCAGAGAAACAATGAGCACAACGATTTCAGGACTTCCTTTAAGAAGCTTTTCCACTTAAGACAAATTTGATGTGCACATCGATCCGCCTGTTCCTGGGATGGCCATCGATCCTTCTTCTGCTAAAATCAACCGTGGTTTAAGGCGACTGCATCATTGATTAAACGTTCATGTTCAAGCTGAAGGAGCACCGAGTGCTCTCCTTCAGACAGACTCAGTCATTACTGAAAAACATCAAACTGTTCAGATTTGGATCATCTGTTCAAAATTCAGTTTTATTTTCTGTAAAAACCAGAATTGCATGAAATAGTCCAAATGTTTCTCAAATGTTAAAAGGTGTGGTTTAGTCTGCAAAAAAAATCAAACATTGAGTTTACAGACATGAAAACTTCACAGTTTCGCGTTAGAGGATTTTTTCTGGTGGAAAATATCAGTGGCACCAAAACCCCAAAGGAAGAAATAAAACCTCAAGTACACCAAGAGGGAGACAGAAACACTTCACAGTTCTCAGAAACAAATAAAAGAAATCGTGAAAAACACAGAAAAAAAGAGCGAGTTTCAGAAATAAACGTAAAAGTAGATCAAAGATAGAAAAACAAAATTGGCCTCAATGAAAGTTGATAAATGGAGGAAGTGGTTCAACTTATGTACAATGTCCTGAAACTGCACTCAGCGAATCATTCCAGTTAAGATTAATCAGTAACCTTCATTAAAATACAGGCGAAACATATCAAAGGTTTATGTTTTCCAATAATTAATCATTAAGGAAAATGTGCTCGGTGTAAACTAAATGTGCATCAATCAAATAAATCTCATTAGAATAGATTGCATTAAATGTAACATTCCATTAATGTAACAACATCACTTAGTTAAAGTTAGCAGTTTGTGGGAGGTTCGAGTATTTTTCATCAGTTTTTCAGTATTTAATAAATTTATTCTGTTTAAAATGTCTTTGCAGGAGTCGCAGCCTGCGCACGCCACCCAACATGTTCATCATTAATTTGGCCATCACTGACCTCCTGATGTGTATCACCCAGTCGCCCATCTTCTTCACCACCAGCATGCACAAGAGGTGGATCTTTGGAGAGAAAGGTACCAGCTGCATGGCTGATGCACAAATGCTCCAACAGCACGAACATGGACCAGTTCAGGTGAAGCTAGCAGAGCTAGCAGCTACAGCCGTCTGTCAGTCAGAGAGGCCAGGCCACGCCCCCCTCGTTTTTTCTTCTTCATGCAGCATATTGTATATGAAGCTGGCCCCTCCCACCTTGATGTCAAATGTTTGTGCTGATTTACAATGAACCAGCTGTTATTTTTGTAAACTTGAGAGGCTTGACAGTTCTTACAGCAAACATGATGATGATGATGATGATGATGAAACATGCCTACATTGTTCTGATAGTTTTGTATTTCTTCAAAGTTGATTTTAACTTAAGTTAACCTAGTTTTTTGCTACATTTTAGCACAAATGTAGCGAAGGTGGGGGCCAGCTTCACTCAGGGTCTGTCTATAAATGCGTACACTGCCCTCTGCTGGATGTAATTGAAACGACAGAGGCTCGTAACACACGTGTTTGTCTTTAAGGCCTTATTGTTGCGTAGAAACCTCTTGACCAGTCTCTGCCTTCCTAAAGGTGTTCTTGCCTCTTCACAGGTGTTTCTTTTTCAGGTTTTTCTGGTCTCACAGCTGCAGACGTGTGACTGAATTTGAGCTTCAGGGATTAAAATGACTGATTGTTGTATTTTCCATCTGCAGCTTCTTTTCCATTCTTCTCCACCATGATGTGAACCAGTGACTTTCAGCTCAGAGAGAGCACTGTGTTTGAGTCGCTCAGAGAGACGCTTGAAGGTGGTTTTAATATGAGAGTGTGGAGGTTTATTTGTCGCAGGAAAGAAGAGATGAGAAGTTTAAAGTTCCTGAGTGACTCTAATCCCTCTCTGTTGCCTGCAGGTTGCGAGCTGTATGCTTTCTGTGGCGCTCTGTTTGGGATCTGCTCCATGATCACGATGACGGTGATCGCTATCGACCGTTACTTCGTCATCACGAGGCCTCTTACATCCATTGGAGTGCTGTCTCGGAAGCGGGCCCTCCTCATCCTCGTGGCGGCCTGGGCCTACTCGCTGGGCTGGAGCCTGCCGCCGTTCTTCGGATGGAGTGAGGACACGCGACACACCACATTTAGAATACTGTATACAACAACACGTGACAGTAACAGTGTTTATCAGACGGAATAACACTTTAATGTCCAGTCATGGTAGACTACCAACAAAGATCAAACATCAAGATCAAAACTGAGGTCCAAAGAACAACAAATCTATGTGTTAACGTTTCAGGCGCCTACGTCCCCGAGGGCCTGATGACCTCCTGTACGTGGGACTACATGACCTTCACGCCGTCTGTGAGAGCCTACACCATGCTGCTCTTCATCTTCGTTTTCTTCCTGCCTCTCTTCATCATCATCTACTGCTACATCTTCATCTTCCGCGCCATCCGCACCACCAACCAGTCAGTTTGCCTCTCTAATGTCTTTCGTTCAGCTGTGCCTGACTTCCGTGGCTGACTGAAGCTCGGTGTGCGTTTCAGGGCGGTGGGGAAGATTAACGGCAGTGTTCACAGTCACGGCAGCACTCGTGATTCCATGAAGAGTTTCCACCGGCTGCAAAACGAGTGGAAGATGGCGAAGATCGCGCTCATCGTCATCCTGCTCTATGTCATCTCCTGGTCGCCGTACTCCACCGTTGCCCTCACTGCCTTTGCCGGGTAAAACACTCAAGCTTCCACACCTATGAAAACGTCTGTGTCACCTCTGGAGTCGAACTAGAACAAAACTCTGAGCTTTGTCTCGTTGGACTTCCTCTGATGGCCACTAGGTGCTGCTCTCTGTCTCTTAGAGAAATGTGACTCGTTTATTTAGCTCATTTGCATTTTTGTCCACTGCAGCTTTAAAGATTGAAAGATCTTTGTTAAAAAGTGTTTTCTCATCCAAGCTCATCGCCGAGGCTGGTGAGCTGCCTGGTTAGAAAGAGGAGCGGATGCTGTAAACGCATGCAGAAAACAAAAGGCTGAAGCCCTAAATGAGAAAACATTTTTAAAAAGTAATAATAATATTTTAAAAGCTCCTATTCTCTCAGGTCCTCTACTTTTGCTCATCATTTTTAAAAATTAGGATACAAAAAGTGACTTTACTGTAACTGAAATGGTAAAAACAATTTGGAGAAGTACTTAAAACTGATCTTAAATACCGGGAGCTGGACAATCAAAGTTTAAGAGGCCTCAAAGAGAAAAGGAGCTGAAGTGAGTTGTTTCAGACTGGGGGGTTGGGGGGTGGAGCCATTAAGAGATGGTTGAGGTTGAGTCATGCAGAGCTGCTTAGTCCCAGGATACAAACAGAGCGTGAAAGGAGCAGCAGGGCTCGACTGTCATGCCTGAACCGATGCTCGTTTAACCACGTGAGCCCCACATTAACCCATGTGTTCTGGTTCACAGGTACGCAGACATGTTGACGCCCTACATGAACTCTATCCCCGCCATCATCGCCAAGGCCTCAGCCATCCACAACCCCATCATCTACGCCATCACGCACCCAAAGTACAGGTAAACCCCATTGCACAGGTAAAAGACTGACTGCAGCCCCAATTCTAAATAAATGTACAGTGTGTAAGCTACATTTATTCATAATAAAACATATAAAACATATCAGATGTTTAAACTAAGAAAATGTTCCATTTTCAGAAAAATGTGACCTTTGATTTAGTGACACCTGATAGAAACATGTAGCAGCTAATCAGGTTATTTGGCAGCAGGTCCATCACATGATCAGTTGCTAAAACAGGAAGGAGAGAGTTTCTCAGAAGTAAACCTACAAGCTGTGACTCAGTTTCACTGTGAACATGTCATCATCAGCATACTCAGAGAATCTGGAGGAATCTCTGTGCGCAGAGACGAGGCTGATAACCGTGACCTTCGGGTGCTTTAAAAATCAGTGCACGGACTGTGAGCAGCTCAGCGTGCCATCCACACGTGCATCAGTCACTGTGGGACTGGCAGCTGGCACATCTGGACAGGCTCCATCAGTGCTGAAAGGTAGATACTGGTTTTAGAGCCACATCTGCTCCATCCAGAAGGTCTTCATGTTTGAGCAGGACGATGCTAACCCGCGGACTGCATCTGATTCAGCAGCACAGCTTCGTAGGAGAAGAGTCCGTGGGAGAACGGAAAACATCTGGAGCATCATGAGATCAACAACGGGACGAACCTACGTCCTGACATTAGTTAGTGAGCATTTGTTAGGTTGTGTCATAGATGCATATGCTTTTTATTGTATTTTATTGGTTCTGTCCTGTATTATAAGCTCCTGCAGCTGTGCTGTTAGCATTTCATCAGGTGTTCAGGTTCTTCTCTGTTTACAGCGATTACATCTGAGTGAAGCGCTGAATTGACCGGGTCTTTGAAAGCACCACGCTGTAAACTTCTTTAGCGCTCTCAGATCATTCAGTAAAAAGGACTAGATGTTACAGTCCCTGATAATGCATTGCTTTAGATGGAGAGACTCTTGAGGGATGGCTGTTATGAGGAAAGGCAGCCCAGAAACTTTGCCAGCGGCACGCATCGTTGTGTGCCTCAACTTTCGGTCTTTTACCCAGGGTAATCTGCCATTTTCCTTCCTTGGTTAGGTTTAGGGATTAGAGATCTGATCTAGCTTATCATTTTAAATTTGGGACACATCGTCAGTAGTGGACCTTGGATTCATCGGGTGTTTCGGCCATTATCACTAGACACCCTCATCCAAGGAGGCCCTGCCAGGGTTGGTCAGGCCCTGGAGTGTGTCAATGGTTTATGTTAACTCGTTATTTCTCTTCTTCTTTCTTCTGTTTAGTTTCCTACAGTTTATTTTCTGTCTATTCACTGCAACTGAAAAATAATACTTACCTCTTTAGCATTTATGGAGCCTCACTTCTTCAAAGGGATAGAAAAGGTGATAGAGAGAAGTAAGACATAAGGGACAAGATAGGAGAGAGCAGAGAGGAGAGCCGGAAGGGGGCGCCCGATCTGGCTTCCCACACCTCCCCACCGGATCGGGCTGTACGCTCTACCTCCCCGCTGCCTCCCAGAAAAGGGAAGAAGAGCGGAACATTTGTTTTTTAACTGACTGCCTTAGCTGCCCAAGTGATGTCAGCCCTTTTTAACCATAGCCAGTGACTGGTTGTAACTGTCCCTGAGACAGTTAAAATAAAGCTGGTTATTTCATATGTTTCTGTGATAGATTCATGCTTAATTTAGTTCGTTTATTTATAAGATAAGATGATAAAAGTGTAACATTGATTAAAAAACATGTCTAAAATATGTGATTACAAAATATGGGGTTGTTAAATATATAAAGTGCTGTATAGAGAGAGCACAACCATGGCATTGTGGAGCTAGCATGGATACATGGCTACAGATGCATCTACAGCCTCAACGTTAATGTCATTCTGCATGTGGTCCAAGAGGCGCACATGGTATGGTTTCATGTATATTGTTTATATAATGTTGCATGTGTGTTCTACATTGGTAATAAGAGGACATTTTAGTAATATCCATTATTTTGCATTTTTTCTGTTCTGCTTGCTCAAGACTGTTTATGGACACTGACATGAGAGACTCTGATAAGCTCAAAACATTTATGTTGTAAACTTTGTGTTTCTTCAGTTTTCACGGTGTCTGAAGACAATAAGAGTGAGAGAGAGAGAGAAATAAATGTCCGAAGACATCAATATGATGCGTGGCCATTCTTTGTTGGAGCCCTGTAGTTACACTGGTCCTCTCAGCAGTGTTAGCTAGTTCTCTTATAGCCTGCCGTTGTGCCTGTCCTCTGATCCCAATCTCTCTAAGCAGCTTTGCTGTTGTGCTGGCAACAAAGCCCCTGCACCCCACTTCCACCGAGTGCACCTTCATCTTCCAGCCTCTGTCCTCTGCCTCAGCTGCCAAGTTGGCATACCGCAGCTTCTTACGCTCAAATGCTTCCTCAGTTGCTTCCTCCCATGGTACCATCAGCTCAATGACGTACGCAAGTTTTTGGGAGTTAGACCAAAGGACGAGGTCTGGTTGCAGTGTAGTTGGTACGATCTCAGTGGAAAAAATTAGCCTCTGATCCAAGTCTGCTTGCATCTGCCAATCCCTGGCGACCTTCAACAGGCCCAGGTCTGGGTTTGAGGGGCTTGTCCTCGGTTTGTCTCCTTCCCGGACAAATGTTGATGAAGACTGACGCTCCTCTTGGTTCGTGAAAAGTTGAGCGTTGATGGATTTTCTTTTGTGCTCAACTTTCTCGGCTAGACACCTGAGGACCTGATTGTGTCTCCATGTGTATCTGCCCTGAGTAAGACTAGTCCTACAACCAACCAAGATGCGCTTGAGTGTGGCTGAGACTGTACACAGGGGGCAGGATGGGTCCTTTCCAAACCACAGCTGCAGATTTATTGGGGAAGGCAGCACATCGCATGTCGCTCGGATGATGAAACTTAGTCTATTAGACTCCATGCCCCAGATTTCACTCCATGAGAGTTTCCTCTATTCCACACTCTCCCAATTCACCCAGCGACCCTGCTTGGCCAGTGCCACGACTCTGGTGTGTCTTACTGTTTCCTCCTGTCGACGCACCTCCTCCACCACCATTTTCTGACGTTCGGTTACAGATGCCTGTTGCCACAGAGGTGTTACCAAGACCAAATCCTCCTCTGCCCTGTTGGACGTGACCCACCATGTCACGATGCCGAAGAGCAGATTTGGCCTGTAGCACAGATTGTGAAAGAGTGAAAGCACAGAAAATCACTAACCTTCAAAATAAAACAGGAAGTAAGCTGAAAAGGAGACTAAATATCCCTCAAATGACTGGACACTGCATTAGCTGCATGAGCCACTGAAGTACTGATCAGTATAGGCTCCACACTGACCTTTGACCTCTCTTTACAGGATAGCATTGGCCAAGTACATCCCATGTCTTGGCGTGCTGCTCTGCGTCCGTCCTCGCGACCTCCGCTCGACCAGCAGCAGCTTCGTGTCGACGCGCCGCTCCACTGTGACCAGCCAGACCTCTGACATCAGCAGCCAGTTCAGGCGGCAGAGCACCTTCAAGTCCCGCCTCTCCTCTGCCTCTGACAGCGAATCGGTAAGCTCGAAACAGTTTAATCAGGAAGTTTAAAAAATGGTCGATGTTCAGGAGTGTCCATTTGACCTCTGCAGGGTCTGACAGACACCGAGGCTGACCTGTCCAGTCTGGGATCCAGACCGGCCAGCCGTCAGGTCTCCTGTGACATCAGCAGAGACACCGCCGAGCTGCCCGACTTCAAACCCTCGTCCAGCTTCAAGTCCAAGTTGAAGAGCCACGACTCGGGCATCTTTGAAAAGGTAAACTCAGAGAATGGAAAATGTAAAATAGTGGATAAACTGTGAAAGTGTCACAGTGTGAGTTCAAAACTGAGAGGATCGAACCACTGACGCCATCAGGACAAAACAAGGAGAAAATCCAGTCGTTTATTCAAAACTGAGCGCTGTAAATGCTGCAAACACAAAGAGCTGCAGGCTCAAAAGGACAAGTCTGAAATCCACAAATGAAAGCAGGAGAAGCTTAAGAGCGCCCCCTATGGAACAGGAAGTGAACTCACACAGACAGACAATACAGTCCAGCCCGTTCTCACTCCGGAGGCGTAATATAATGATGATTTGTCACCTAGCATAAAATATTACGCTTTGGGAGTGAGAACGTGTTGTACAATCACAGCTGCAATAACCATGGCAGAAAAAATATCCTTAGTAAGGACATACCAGTGTTAGTATCATTCATCTATAAAAAATTATAACCACATAATACTACATGTGTTTTACTATATTTAGCAGTTGATTTTTATTCTTTATTTTACACTTTATCTAATTAAAATTTTTATTATGTTATGTTTATTATGTTTTTACTTTTTATTGCCATTGTATTTTTTTACTTTTTGAATAGAATAGAGCTGCTGATACTGGCTGCCAGCTCAGAGCGGCACCGGAAGTTAAATACTTTTTTGAATGTATTGAGGTTTTTTTTAATCTACAGAGACTACATATTCAGCCTTTCATTGAGAATAATTTATTAATTATCTTTAACCTTTATTAGTTTCTGTCTGGATTTTTGCTTTTTGACCTCATTTTATTTTCATCTGTTAAAAAGCAATTTTATTTGTGTAGATTTTCTGTTCAGTGATGTCTCATGTTTTTTTAAGCTGAGCGACTTTATTTAAGCCATTTTATGTTTAACTTTTGGCCTCTGTAAGAATTTGCCAAGACTCAGGATTAATAGATCTTCTCTCATAGTAACAGCTATAATAACATATATGTAACAACAGCTGATCACTGCTCGAGTAGAGCTACAAGTTTTGAACTTTTCTCAGATAGAAAAATTTGCATATGTATGTTTTAAGATTTTAGGATTAAATAGGTGATTTGTACCATTTTCCTTGTGTCTTCATTGTCGTTCATGGTTCATGATGTTGAACTGTTGGTGTTGAGCAGCATGAGTCACAGTATGAGTCCATGTGTTTCTCTTCTAGACGTCCTATGACACTGAGCTTCCCATGGCAGGAGGAGGTGAACGCAGCAGCATTTCAAATGTGAGTTTCACAAACAACTTTTACAGTCACATCTGTTGGTAGAGGTACAATAAATGACGTGAAGGTGAATAAAAACCTTATTTGTCAGGAATGTAGCATGATGTAGAGGTGAAAGCAGGACCCTTTCATTTAATTTATGCAAAGTTTTGGTTAAATCTTTTTTTATTTATGTTGTTTTGTAAGCGATTATCTGAATTTAGGTGAATTAGGACGAACAATTTGATTCTGATCCAAAGATTTGTACAGATCTGAAAATGTGACAGCAGTGTTGTGATAAAAATATTTGTAAAATAACATAAAATGTTTATGTCAATAAATCAGTGAATGATCTGAATATTGATGAGTTAACAAACCATCTGTGCAAATCTGTACAAGAGCGCCACGCACGTCCTGCACAGGATTCATCGTTTGCTGGTTTCAGTCTGTTTCTATGAAACAATAAAATCATCCACAGAGACAAACAGTTTGTGTATCAGGCTGTAAACATGTTTGTTTCTGTTGTAACATGGGAGTCTATGGGGACGGACTCACTGTTGCCTCTGCTGCACACCAGAGGAACTGCAGGTTTTGTTTTTGGCGCTTCTGCTTCGGCTTCATTTTTAGCCATGAAAGTTGTTGGTTCAGAGGATTGACTCTCATGAATCAGGGATCCAGTGACCTCTGTTGTAAACAGCAGTTAAACAGCTGTTAATTTATTACCTAGAAGATGTTTTTGTCTCTCATTCCTCAGTCACATTTGTTTTAAATAACCGTCTTTGTCTCTTTGACAGAATGGTGATTTTACAGATGGTTCAAGAGGCGCACTCGGCCGAATCCCGAGTATTGTCATCACCTCCGAGTCCAGCCCTTTCCTTTCCACGGGTCGAAGTGGTTCCCGCACAGCTCGATCGAAGGCGACCAACAGCAGCAGCGGTGGAGGTGCAGGGGCGGGTTCGGCGTAGAGCTCCACCCTCCTCTCCTGCTTAAACTCCTGCAGCCATGTGACCACCTAAGGTCCAGGCAGATATTTGGGACTGTGCAGTTCAGAAAAAGCCATCAGAGCTCATCAGATTGTAAATCTGCAGGTCATTTATAGGTTTTACCCCATTTGTACCGATACAGATGGAGACAAATTCCAAACCCAACCTGGAGCTGTTTCACCAACGAACAAAACAGTTTACTTAAAGAGCAGCTTATCACCGTGTATACACAGCTCCTCAGCTTACCTAAAACAGGGTGTTTCCTCTCACTCTGTTTGGTTGTTTTGAGTGAAAGCAGCTGCTGTGAGTTAAAATGTTATAGAATTCATATTTTGCATTGAGTATCTCTTTAAAAGGGTCTTAGAGCCCCTGAGAGCTGAGAGCAGATCTGATCTTTGATTACACTGCAGCCACACAGACTCTGAGGGTGGAAATGTTCAACGAACTCAGTTAAGTCTGATTTTCTGTTTCTCAGTCAGACTGATGAAAATGCCTCTTCAGCTGAGTTCTCCTGTGACAGGTGAGGGTCTCTGTTCTGGTGACTGAGAGGACTTTGAGCTAATGGAGGAGATTTCTTCATTCTGTGATTCCTCAGTAAACCGTGTGCTTTCCTGCCCTTGGTCTTCTTATGTTTCTGCTTTGCATGTGGCGCCTGTGGTTTCCAGCTCAGACCTCAATGTGACGTCACCGGGTCAAATCATAAAGGTTAAATCATAAAGATGGTTATGTGCATCCCATCTAACCAAAACTAACTATAAATTCAAGAAATCACTGACTCAGTGCCAATAAGAACATCTCAGGGCATCGATCTTATACCCACAGTGATTACTGATCACTGTGGATGTGGCTCTGCACCAAGCAGTTTTTCTGCTCATTTCCAACTTTAAAGCTTCATTTGATCATTTTTGTCATCATTAAGAGAAAAAACAACAGCTTTGTATGGGCCTTTAACACCGCCCCTCATCTTCCACCATAAACCCAGTTTCCTGATTGGTCAGCTTCCAGACACCTAATAAAGGACAGCAAAAAAAACAGCCATCCAAACCTTCTTTAAGAATAGAAAACATAAAATTGCTTTTATCGCCCACAAAGTTTTTGGCCTGTATAGCTGTGACTTCTTGAACCACAGCAGTGGGAGAGCTGAAACGATGCTAATTGATTTGTTGTGCAACCAAACACTGATATGTTCTAAACTGAGGGGTGTAACTACGAAGAAAGATTATTGGGTTAGTGAACTGTGTGGAGCTTAAAGTCATAATTTTCCATGTCACCAACATGGCTCTTATTTTACCGGCTAAATCACCATGGCAACTGATGCTGAACACATCACCTGGCCAGGAGCAGGTTATGTTTGAATTTTCTGTTTAAAATTGTCTGGAAGCGCCACGTTGTCAGTGATTCTTTTATTTCTGGCATGTTTTCAGTGTGACATAGATTCTATATCTAGTTACAAAGAGCACTGAATGAAGCTCAGCTGTGAAGTTACAGCAACTCAAACTGAATGTGTTCATTTGGTGGTACAAAAAGCAATGTTGTTGTGATGTTACACTTAGAAGTAAACACTCTGCGCGCGCTCAGACACAAAATCATTCATCCATCGATCCATGGAAAAGTCTTTTTCCATGGCCTGTCCGAACTCCTCCCACACCCGAGTTTTTGCTTCAGCCACTGCCCGAGCCACATTCTGCTTGGCCTGTCGGTACCTGTCAGCTGCCTCCGGAGTCCCACAAGCTAACCAAGCCCGATAGGACTCCTTCTTCAGCCTGGTGGCTCCCTTCACCTCTGGTATCCACCATTTGGTTCGGGGATTACCACCACGGCAGGCACCAACCAGCTTGCGGCCGCAGCTCAACAACAACAACAACAAACTTTATTTATATAGCACATTTAAAAACCAGTGGTGTACCAAAGTGCTTAACATGCAAGAGGATAAGATGGGGTAAGATGGAGCTCAATGCAGCAGCTTCGGCAATGGAGACGCTGAACATGGTTGATTCAGACTCAATGTCCCCAGTCTCTCTCGGAATGCTGTTGAAGCTCTGCCGGAGGTCTGCGTTGAAGATCTCGCGGACTGGGGCCTCTGCTGGACGTTCCCAGCACACCCTCACTACGCGTTTAGGTGCACCGGGTCTGTCCAGCGTCCTCCCCCGCCACCTGATCCAACTCACCACCAGGTGGTGATCAGTTGACAGCTCAGCCCCTCTCTTTACCCGTGTCCAGAACATATGGTCGCAGGTCTGGTGATACGATTACAAAATCGATCATCGACCTGCGGCCTAGAGCGTCCTGGTGCCACGTGCACTTATGGACACTCTTATGTTCGAACAAGGTCCTCGTTATGGCCAAACTGTGATTTGCACAGAAGTCCAGTAACAAAACACCACTCGGGTTCAGATCAGGGAGGCCGTTCCTCCCAATCACGCCCCTCCAGGTCTCGCTGTCATTACCCACGAGAGCATTGAAGTCTCCCAGCAGGACAACAGAGTCTCCAGGTGGAGCACCTTCCAGCACCTCACCCAGTGACTCTAAGAAGGCTGGGTACTCTGAACTGCCACTCGGCGCATAAGCACAGATGACAGTCAGGACCCTTTCCCCGACCCTAAGGCGCAGGGAGCAAACCCTCTCATCCACCGGGAAAAACCCCAATGTACCGGCAGCAAGCCGAGGGGATATTAGAATACCCACCCCAGCCCGCCGCCTCTCACCAGGGGCAACTCCAGACTGAGACAGAGTCCAGCCCCTCTCCAGGAGACTGGTTCCAGAGCCCAAGCCATGCATAGAGGTGAGCCCGACTATATCTAGCCGGTACCTCTCAACCTCACGCACTAACTCAGGCTCCTTCCCCACCAGAGAGGTGACATTCCATGTCCCTATTGCCAGTCTTGGCAGCCGGGGATCAGTCCACCAGGGCCTCCGCTCCTGTCCCCCACCCTGCACACAATGCACCTGACCCCTATGGCACCTCCTGTGCAGAGCTGGACTGGGACAAAAAATCGGCCCGGGCATTTTGACTAGAGACCGGCCCACCAGGTATTATAGGAAAAACCATAAAGCCTTTGATTGAAAACAAACGCTGTTGTCACAGTGAAGTACACTTTCTTGTTGGTATACATGTATCAGTCTAATAAACTTAAACCTTCACCATCCTCCCTATTCTGGTATTCTAAACAGTACCCGAAAGTAGACTGCTTGGTGGAGTTAACCTCCTGAACTATCTACAACACATGGTGAAAACCTGAGATTAAGACAGAGAAGACTAGAGGTGAGACATGATCATTACTGATTACTGATGACAGATTTAGATATATTTTCATAAACCATTCATTTACCACATCAATAAACAGCATGACAGGGCAAAATATTTTTTCTAACATGGCAACCTTTAAAAAGTGAAAGGAGACAGAAAGACAGGTGAGAAAGAATAAAACTTAATTGACTTTTTGATGGCATTTTACACACAGTACTGGTACAGAATCTAGAAAATGTGGGAAAATACTGGCATCATAAACAGTACTTAGCTACTTCTGAAGAAATTATGATGGGACCCCAAAAAATTGACTATGTACAAAAATGGATTTCTATACATTTTACATCAGATGAAAACGTTTGTTGTAAGACTCAGATAATTATTTTTTTAAAAGCGAGACATTTTAAATGAGAATAATAAAGAAAAGTATTTCCTTGTCCCCCCCTTTCCCTGTTAATGCCCTACCTGGCCCCTGGCAACACTTTGCTAGACCCGCCCCTGCACAGTTACCAGCTGTCAGCTACGTGAAAAAGGATCCTGGTGTTATTTGTCTCTCAGAAACAGTTCATAACTTCCTTCAACTCATTCATGTCACCTAAAAGGTAAACCTGTTTCTCCATCACCTGTTCAGCTCTGATGATTCAGTAAGGACATCTCCTGGTTTCATCTGCATGTTTCCCTCTCACCACATATCCAAACCGATATCATGACCAGCAGCTTTACAGCTGTGGCTCCAGCAAACATCAGCTGATACTAGAAATGAATATTAAATAAATTCTAACAACAGCTGATCATTGATCAGTTTCATGATTGAAGTAGCAACAGGAGAGGGAGGGGGAGAGAATGGGAGAAGAAGAGGCAGCTGTGCAGCAAAGACACACAATAACTCCACCTTTGTGTCTTTTTCATTGTAGCTGAAGTCCGGGACAAACTGTGTTCCTTTTCACCTCAGTACGAAACGCGTAATATTTTCTCTGAATACGAGACGATTCTGTTTTTTACAGGACGGTTGGCAACTCTAATAACTAACCTTAGAAATAAAATAAGATA
Organism: Oreochromis aureus; assembly: GCF_013358895.1. Lineage (NCBI taxonomy): Eukaryota > Metazoa > Chordata > Actinopteri > Cichliformes > Cichlidae > Oreochromis > Oreochromis aureus. The sequence continues at coordinate 34,323,456 of NC_052954.1, read as the reverse complement.
AAACAAGTTCAACATCAATAATATCACAGCACCCGCCCAGCAGTATATAAACTCCGTCATGCTAGCTAGTACACAGTACGAGTTATTGTAACTGACGGTAAAAAGTCAGCACAACGAAAATAAACTCCACCTAAACTTGGTTTATATCTGATCCAGATAGACTGCAGGTCATAACTTCTTACCTGAAGTTCAGTTCACCGCCTCGGGTCTCTGCTCCTCCTGCCTTTCCGTCATCCGCCTGCCAGCGTGTTGCATCTGCTGGCCTCCACCACTTGCTAATGTTACTGAATCTGTGGAAGCTGTGCAATAGCCACCACCAAACAACTGAGTTATTTTTACACATCTCCCAGCATCTGGCCAATCCACCACCTTTCAGTGTTTATACCGTTACGGAAAAAAACGAAAAAAAACCCGAAAAAAACCCATCGGCCCATAAAAACGAAAAATCACCCGGTATGCCTGATGGCCAGTCCAGCTATGCTCCTGCGGGTGGTGGGCCTGCGGGACGATGGGTCCATGTCTCCTTTTTGGGCTGTGCCCGGCCGGGCCCCATGGACTAAGGCCCGGCCACCAGACGCTCGCCCTCAGGCACCCTCCCCGAGCCTGGCTCCAGGGCGGGGCCCCGGTAACCCTATCCCGGGCAGGGTAAACTGTTCCCTCGATGTTTTTCTCATAAGGGTCTTCTGAATCGCTCTTTGTCAAAATCATTCAGTGCAATTCAAATCTCTGTGACACAAATCACCAGATTAATCAGTTTCTCCAACATTCATCTCTCACATCTCTCACATTATTTAGCTGTTATATTTTTATGTTCTTTGTAAACATTTAATTTCTTTTTAATAATATTTTAATTACTATTTTATCATCATCATCACCTGATAACATCTCTAAATGGAGCGGGTTGCGCTCACGGGGATCATTTTGTGAAGAAAAAAAAGAGTCACATGATGCACGAATCATCTTTCTTCAGTTGATAACCTGTTGTCTCTGACTGGGGCTTTAGGTTTTGCTGATCCAGCTAAGACAACGAAAGCCTGGATATGTAGCCTTCCTTCGTAGTACACCCTTCAGGATTAGTTCACGTTCAACAACCATATCTAAACCAGGAATAACAAACCAAAAACTCTCGATCAGCCGTGAATTGCTGTGTTTTAGCTTTAAGTTCTAGTTTTAGTTAAACTCTTCCTTTAAAAAGCTGAATATCAGAATTTCCAGGAAGCCCGATGCCCGACTTGGGGAATAACATGCTGGGAAGTCCTTTGCAGTCTTTGTGTTGTGGCCTGTACATAGAGTTTATTTCCAGTGAGATTCTTTTGGTGTAACCTCCGCGAGTCCTGAGAGGCCTGCAAAAGCACTTTTGTTCAGAAGATATTTTAAGTGTTTTGTGTTTTAAAGTGTTGTTCAGATCATTTCGTTCTGTTTCTGCTGCTTCCTTTCCTTTATTTAACTAAAGGCGTCTTTGCTGAAGCGCAGTGTCGTGGAATGTGACTGTGATATTTTTATAGTGTTTAAAAGAGAAAATCATGTCGATAATAGCGCTCTTGGTCATCTGACATGTCTGTTTGAGCTCCTCGGCTGTTCCCTAAACTTTATCTGAATGTTTCTTTAAAAAAAAGCTCATGGTACTTTTTCTGTTGGGACAAAAGCTTGAAGCAAACCATCAAACTCACTGGTTAAAACGGGTTTAACAAAACAAGATCGGACTGATAAAGCTGAAGCAGTGTGTTTTAGCAAGCATGGCAGTTTAATGCTGCTAACACACATGAGCTGTTAGCTTGTGTTGTGCTGCTAATCTTCTCTACATGCTAACTGTTAGCATCTACAGCTTCAGAGGTGACTAAACTCCAACATCAATCTGAATCAGTTTCATAAAAGTCGTAGTTAAAGCCGTTTGTTACATCAGCAAGTGTGAGTCCGTCTATAAAAGCAGATGGTTTGGCAGTTTGCAGATATGGGCTGCAGAGAAACTGCAAAAAACATAAGATACCGGCCTCAATAGCAGGTTAAAGATTAAAGTTCATGACAGCGCAGTTAGAAACAGACTGAATGGGTGCGGTTTGTTTGAAAGGGTTAGAGAGCTCAGAGAGCTGTGCATGACAAAACTGCTCCACAGTGATGTGACAGACGATGGAGTCACACAAAAACATCACTGCAACTCAGAAGGAGGAGCTACACGCTGCTGAATCAAGGGGCGGAGTCAGACTTTCACACTGCAGTTAGTTTAGTTTATCTTCAGTAAATACTGACATGATGTAATATGTCACATGCTTTTGTTCACCAGAGGCTGTATCTAATTATTTTTAGACCTGATCAGGACCAGATGATTTCTCATGTCCTGATATATAAAAAACCTTCAAACTTTCTAAAAAAACATTTCTGCATCCAAATGTCACAAAAAAGCAAATAAACTGAGAGAGATGTACAAAAACATGGAGCACGGTTATAACTCTGAATGTTGGAAAAAGTAAATACCACCATCATAGTGGACATGATGCAAAAACACCAGTCACAGGGGAAACTGTGGATTCCCTGTGACTGGTTGGAAACTGATTGGAGTCTGGTTGCTGGTTGGTGGAGGTGAAATCAGTCATAAAGAGGATGCCACACCAAAAACCTCCCGTGATTGCTTTAGATATTAGCAGGTTGTCGCTGTCACCTGTAGTTTGCGTGGAGGACACTGACTTGTCTGCAACTACACAAACAGGAAATGAAGAAGTGGTACTCTATCCCATCTTTAAGTGATGACGCATGAGCCCTGCTTCCAGGCCCAAACTACTCTGTGTTTATTAAGGCTGTTGTATTTTTAACATGTTTTGTATTTTGTTCTATTCACTCTGGACAAAAACAGTCAGCGATCACTGTCGGTTTCACTCGGTTTTTATCACCACTGTTCATTTTAAAGCTCAGTGTTTAAACCCTTACGATGTAACTACAGCCCAGCCCATGCAGCAGCATATTAATGACTAACCTCATGTTGTGAATAACTTCTAACTCTGTTAAACTTCATAAATTCTGTTTTCATGGATGCCTGGATGCTAAACTTCATTGTTACACCTGGTAAAGCAGCAACGCTGATCATTTTATCACAGTTGAAAGAATATCGATAGTTTGTAACTCTCAGTGATGCTGCAGTGTTCGTTTGACTTTGGACCTGAAGCGGAGTTTGGGCCCAGAAACAGCTGATGACGTCAGACTTAAAGATGGGATAGTTTCACTTAGAGAGGTGACTGTTTGAAGACATCGGCATCTGTCAGTGACCAAAGCAGTCGGGGGGTTTTCACCAGCTGGTCGGGGTCGCAGATTTTTCTGTAGCGTCCAGTTTCCAGGGGTCACACACGCCTCTGTAGGCCTGTGACATGACCCTGCAGTGTCAGTGTCCAAAATGGTAGAGGGTCATGTGGTAAGCAGTCACATGACTACAGAAACAGAATAGGAGGCTACTTTCCCTCAGAGTGTGTGGAAGAGCTTTCACTTTGATTTGTTGTGTTAAACTTCCTGTTCTGATGAAGCGATGTCGGAGAGCGGGGAGAGCAGTTACTGTGGATCGTTTATTTCAGTGTTGCTTTGATTTATTTTTCTAAATAAAATCTGTCATTCACCATGATGCTCCGCCTCCTTTGTACCCCCATCACCATAGAGACATGTTTAATCAAACAGCCAGGCCAGAGCTTAGTTGTAATACAACAACAGCTGAGCTGTCAGTTTTCATATCAGCCATTTAATTTAATCAGTTTAATTAGACTGTTTTTCTTTAAATTTACAATTTTAATTTAAGAGTAAATGATTAGTTTTTTATCACCATCACATGCAGCCCCTTATATTTTTAACCCTCAGGTCCTAAAATTCATTCATACTTTAATACAGCTTTTAAAATTTAACTTAATTTAATTTAAATGAATTTCTCAACTGGTTATTATCGTGTAAAAAGAAAAAAAAAAGATTTCTGGTATTTGATAATAAATGTAGGCTGTTATAAATGACGTGTTTCCCTATAATGCCACAAACATATCACTCATGTCTGATATAAAACATTCCCGTCACAGGCTCGTCTCTGTTATACAGCCTGTGTTTAACGCTGCAGACATTAAACATGTATTTACCACAGAAATGTTATGAATATAACTTCACAGGCCTATAAAAACTGGACTGATTATAATGAAGGTATAATAATACAAAATAGGTCATTTCTTTAATTTCTATATAATCCCTTCATAATCCCGTTCACTACAGTCTAAGTGTATTTGCTCGTTTCTTTACCGATATAATTAAATAGATGAACATGAACGCAGAGTGACGCGTTTGGCTCGGGATGCTTCGTGACTTTCGCGCAGAGCTCCTGTTTTCTGCCTTTACCTGGAGCTCTGCGAGGTTTCAGGTGCCTCCTGCCTCTTTAAATAAAATCCTGCTAATGAAAATCCGCTGTTAACACCCCCTCCTGCCCTCCTCCTGCCCCCGGCCTCCCTGCTGCTCTGTGCCCGGGGAGCGGAGCAGGATCCCGGGATCGCGGCAGGCCACTCCGCTCGGTGTGTCGGAGCTACACAGGGACAGCAGGTACCCGCCTCTCAGACCCTTCCCTCCCGTCTCCACCCTCTGCTTTCTGCTCTTTAAGCCTCCATCTCCTGCATCACCACCACAACCGGCAACAAGTCGCACCGCCCGCCAGCTCGCAGCTGCTCACATCGACGGCGTCCCCCGGCTCACCGGGTCGGTGGGTGGGGTCAGCTCTCAGGTATGAAAGAAGAGGAGCCTGAAGCCTCACCTGGTGGGTTTTACTTATTCTAAGGGTGTGCGCTGGGTTCTGTGCACCGAGCTGGGCGGAGCAGAGAGCAGGTGGGCGGTGTCAGTCTGCAGACCACCTGAGAGCAGAAACCGGAAGCGTCGAGTTTAGGAACAGTAATAACGACTGTGTGACGTCTAAGGCTTTTATTGGACTCAGATTTTAGAGCTTCATTTTCTTGTTACGTTTGTTTGTGAGTTTTTCTTCACAAGCAGGATGTAGCTGATGTTTACAGACACACACAGCAGGCTGTAACTCACCAGCTGACCTTTCATGCAAAGAGGCAGCTCCATTAAGAAGCTGTTTAAAATGACAAACTATTCACACATGCTCAGAGGTCAGCTGTGGCTCTATGCTGGGGGGGATCAGTATCACTGCTGTGGCTGTGGATGGTTTCCCCTCTGCTCTCGCCTCATGCCTTCAGGTTGACTCAGTTTGTGTTTTAAACTCCTCACTGAGGGTCATCAGGGTTCACTTTACACGTCCCTGCAGTGCTGATCCACAAACCTTCATTTTAGTTCTGAGTAACTGAAGCCAGGCCTGCACATTAAACCCACAGCTCCTTTCTGGGTTAACAACAGACTGTATATAAAAGATGGGCACAGCACTTCGTTTCTGAACTCAAACTTTGAATCAGCCACAAAATGATCCACAGAGCCCAAACAGTTTGTGTATCAGGCTCTAAATAATGTTTGTTTGTGCTGGAAAGTTTTAACATGGAAGTCTATGGAGACTAACTCACTGCTGCCTCTGCTGGACACCAGAGGAACTGCAGCTTTTGGTGTTTCTCAGTGTTGGTTTAAACATATACACTCCTACCTTAGACCCCGAAAAGCCTTTGAGCATGTGTTCCTTTTATGGATAAATAAGCAATACATCACACTCTTTTCTGAAGCGTTAATGTGGATAACACTTGTTGCAGTTTGTCAGTGAGATTTTAGAAAAACCACCAGGATGAGTGGAGCTCTTTTAGAGAACACATTTCATTTTTATAGCTTATATTTCTTTAAAATCGCAGAACAATCCAAAAACTGGCTTTTCTAATAATTCCATTTCTTATGTCCCCCTCATCAGTTTCACACCTTTACTTCCTGTTTGCTCTGCACATGTGCAGGAGAGCTTTCTGCAGCAGGTCACAATGATATTAATGCACAGCAGCTAACAATAGTTTAATTATGTTGCTGACATGTTTGTGATGATTGCTATGAGTCAGGACTGTTATAGATGGATGGTTTGTGTAATACTCAGATACTGTGAGAGAGCTCAGTAATAATAAAAGATTCTAAATCCTTAAACAGCCACTGGGAGAGCTCCGTCCCAGTCCACTCTGCCTCTCAGAGTCTAAACTTAGCCGGTGATATAACAGGCTCAGCGCTGCTCTGGGATCGCCCTCGGCCTGTGTGAGCAGTGAGGGCTCTGCATCTCTGGTGGTTTTTGACTCATTGTTGCTTGAAGAGAAGAGCTGTAAGACCACCAGACAGCTTTTTTATGTTCCTGTTAATAAGCAGGCAGTGCTGGGATTCAAACCCACAATCTCCTGTGTAGCTGGCTAGCGCTTTAACCACAGCACAGGTGTGCTCGGGGGGTACCTGTGCTGTTTAAAGTCCTGCAGCCTCAAGTGTTTGGACAGATCATTTGATCTGTGGCTGAGATAAATACTGAGAGCCTTGACTTTATCATATTTAATGATGACCACATACAAAACTGCACATACGGCACCACCTAAATAAACAACATGTGAATAGGTGTTACTCTGCCCCCCAGATAACACCTACAAACAGCATTTCTGGTTCCCAGTGTGCACTCAGACACCACCCCGCCCACCGTCAGTCAGAAGGTGGTGTTACCCCAATAACATCTAACCCGTATCCTCTCGTGGTTTCCATGTTTCGCCTTTAAAAACACTGAATGTGCTGATTCAGACTCACTTTGTTGGGCTTCTCATTTTTTCCTGTCGGGTTCCCTCGTGTGTGTTTGCTCATCTCTATGTTTCTGCAGTTTTTGGCTCTTTCTTGCCTCTCTCTGGTTTTTGTGTTTCTTTGTGGTGGTTTTTCTCCCTTTTTGTCATTTTCCACCTAATTTGAGGCTCTTTTGTCTTTTCGTTTCTATTTTGTGTCTTGTGTCTCTCTAAGCTGTGGTCCTCTCGAGGTCTGTTTGTGGCAGCTGAGTTCTGTTGTGGTCATCATGCTTCTCTTTGTCGGACATTAATCGTTTACTTTTGCATCTTCTTAAAGGTAAATTTCATCTGATGTTGAGAGGTTTTATCTCTGTGTGATTATTTTGCCATTCTTTGAGGTTATCGGCTCTGTTTTTGGCTGTGCTGGCTCTCTGTAGCGGTCATGTTTGTAGTTTTCTGTAGGTGTTGGAAAACCTGAGGACAGTCCTGACAGGTGGACACTTTTCTTCTGGGTCCATGAGGCTGAGAGCATTCCCCTGACAGGTGAAGTCGGGCTCGGGCCTCGCTGACGCCTTTGGCAGCGACCCGTGGAGGGATTTCAACCTGCTGACCTTTAAGCTATCAGTGCCACTCCACTCGTGGCCTTTCTGTTTGGGCTTTATCGCCGCCGAGATAATAATGAGATGTTTCCTGACGCTGCCCCTGATTGGGTGCGCGGGAGACCCTGGGTGCTGCGTGATGGAGGGGAGCGGTGAGGGGGTTCTAGAAGAATCTGCTGGTCTATATTAGCCGCGGTGAATCACGGCGAGCCTGGCATACCGGGTGTCCCCTTTCATGCCATATAAGTCCACCCCCCCTCCTTTCCCTTCAGACCCCCCCTGCCCTGCCTCACCCTGCCTCACCCCACCGCCCCCCCACAATGCCACACCACTATCTGAGGCTATTCTTAGGCTGTCACTTCAGCCCATCCGAGCAGGCAGGTCCTCCTCTTTCTCCTCTCAGCTGCTGCGACTCGTTCTCTTCCTCTTCAGTTGGTGCATTTCACTCTTTTTTCTGTCCTCCATGTTTGCTTCACCTGCTTCACGCCCTCTCTCTCTGTCGCCTCTCTCTGCTTTCAGAGCCGTCCCGTGTCTCCTGCAGCTGCCGGTGGGTTTTGTTCCAGAAACTCTGCTCTGACTTTGGAGGATCTTTGTAGTTGTGTGGAAGAAGAATGAGCACCTACACTGTGTCGCTGCCCGGCCCCGGGCCCTGGGGCTTCAGGCTGCAGGGGGGCAAGGACTTCAACATGCCGCTAACCATCTCCAGGGTAGGAAATCTGATAGGAAACGCACTTTTTCACCTGCAGCTTCTCCCGATTTCTGTGTTTGGCTGAAAGATGTGAGTCTTTGATATCTGTGTCCCAGTCTGAGTCCTTAGTGGTGTTACAAAAGGGAATGAATTTAGAAAGACGAAGCTGGGACGGTTTAAAATGCAGACCATTGTTGCATGTCCCGCCTTACTTCCTGTTATCTGTATTCTTTCAAAATAAAGCTCAAAATTCCCCTTAGTGTTGTTACTGAAGCTTTAATGATTAACATTTAAAATCAGAGCTGGTGTGAAACGCGTGAGCCTCGGGTCTGTTTGACGTGCTGATGAGTCGTGACGCCTCTTTAAACTCAACCTGCTGCAGACTGATTCCATTTCGAGTCCAGCTGAGGAGATGTGGCTGCTTTGGGACATAATCTCTGATGTGTGGCTGATTTCTTTTTGAATCAGTGAAGCCCGTCGGCCCCCCGAGCTCTCCGTCGGCCCCCCCGTCTCCCCGGTTAGTTAGGGAGGCTGAGGCAGAGGCGGAGGCCTGAAACTGGAGTTGGTGTTGCTTTCGGAGCCTCGCCTCTCTGGACAGATGGAGAGACAAAGTTCCTGCAGCTCCACTGTAATCTGCCGGTGGGATGTTGATGACCTTTGACCTCTGTGTCGGGTTCTGTTTGGTGATTTTGGATGTGATGCCTGATGTGTTGGGACAAAAGCTGTGGCTGCAGCTTTGTGTAGCCTCTTGTTTGCAGTAAATTTTGGCAGTTTTGCATTTTTCAGGTCGCGTTGCATCAGTGCTGATTGTTTTTGTGTGGTGCAGCTAGTTTGCATGATTTTGGATATACTGCCCAACTAATTTCTGTAATTTTGCGTCTAATTTTAGTTTCTTTTCCTTTTATGGTCATTAAATGTCTCTCTTTGTGGTATTTCTGCCTTTTGTTGCAGTTGTTGTTTATTTAAATTCTTTCTTTTTAGTGATTTTGAGACTTTTTGTGGTTGTTAAATTTGGGGGTTTGATTGTGTTTTGGGTCTTTTTAAGGTTTTTTAATTGTTCAGTTGTTTTTTGCGTCTCTCCTGGTTCGTTCAGGTAATTCTGTGTCTGTGTCAGGTTTTAAGTCATCTTTTTGCAGCTCAGTTTGGCAGTTTTGTGTCTTTCTTGTAGTTCTAGCTTCTGATCCTTTCGGGTTGTTGTGTTTCTGTGAGTTTTCTTGTGCGTCTCTTTGTGCTGGGCTCGGGTTCATGTTCCCTCATTTTATGTTTCTTTCTGACTGATTTGCAGTTATTGTCCAGCTGAATGTGGTGGTCTTGTACCCTGTGTACTGACTGTGTTTACTGGGGTTCATATATGTTGCTGTACTTTTATTCAAACTGTTTAACTCTGCAGGATGTTCCAGATGTTCATGTGAGCCTCCCTTCCACACATTTAGCCTACAGATGTTTTGTGTTGTGTTTAGGTGCTGCTGCTCTTCCATTGTTATTCACTGCATCTGTAATCCAAGTCTCTGCTGGCGGCTCCAGTTTCCATCATTGCATTCACCTTAAACCGAGTCCTCCCGCCGGAAAGACAGACAGGTCCCCACAACATGACTGTGAACAGATTTAGGACCCTAAACAGCAGCAGTGATAAAAGCACACACACACACACACACACACACACACACACGTGTACGCTGTGAGGACTCATTCATTTGGGGACGGCCGACCTTCAGCGCTCCCCCTGCTCAGCTGTTACACTCATCAGCCTCTGTGAGCGCGTCGTTTGTTAACAGCTCCACGCGCTTTACGCAGCCCCTCCGTCAGGCTGAGAAAGATGGAAGTCGTTGTTTAGTCGTCCAGAACAGACACAGGGCTAAAACCAAGCCTCGCGTTTCAGAACCTTTTTAGTTTTTTATTCTTAAATTGTTTCACTTGATGATTGAAGTGAGACCTTATGTCTGTGTCAGTGCAGCACTCGTACAGGAACGCAAATTCTGGTGTTCCTGGTTCGAGGAGCTGTTTTTGGCCCCGGGTTTTGCCTCTCGGGTTGCGCCTCGCTGACAGAGTTGGTGGGAGGTGTTTCCATGGTGCCGGAGACGAGCCAAAAATAAGATTCCAACAGAGCCTCTGTCTTTGTCAGCGTCAGCGACCGGATTAACCCCCGAGAGGCTGGTGGGACCTCTGCTCATCACCCTGTGATGTGACAGTCATGTTACACCAACTATACAACCACACGAAAGGTTATGAATGAGCAGTGGATTCATGAGTATCAACAGACTTCTGCTACATGGACCTCATTTCACCTCCAGTGCCGACGATGCACCACGTGAAGAACGGAACCTTCCTTTTCCATCCGACCCTCCAGTTTCTGCCTGATCGTCGGCTCGGAGCCGAGTTCACGTCCCTGTCTGTCGAAATCTGACGACACAAACGTGTTTCAGAGTAAAAACCTGAAATAAACAAGGTTTTCTGCCCTGAGTCTGTTTGTAACGACCCCGCTGTAACCTGCTGCTGCTTCATCTGGACAGGAAGTTAGATGGAGCTTCTTCCTATTCCTTCCTTTCACAATAAAAGCCCTTCACAGTGACTCCTGCACATGAATGTGTGTGACGGCGATTGATAACCGATTCTGAGGTTAGAATGAAATGCATCTTTAGTTTTGCTCGAGGATTGTGTAAAGCAGCGCCGTCAGCCAACGCTGACACGATTTAGACGTGTCAGTTTTCTCTTCCCATTGCTGCTCAGTGCACTTTACACAATGCTGTAGGCCAGACACACTTGGGGGTGGGATTAACGGGCAGATGAGGCTGAGTCGGATCCAATCTGCTGCTCAAAGAGAATATCAGCAGGTTCACAGGATCCTCCGCATCCAAGCTTTCCTTCAAAGCCTGACGTCTCTCCGTCCTCTCTTTGAGCCGCAGAGCTCCAGAAGGAATGAAATGCATGTCGCTGCACTGGCACAGATGTGGATTAATCCGCTGCTCAAAATAGTCCCCAACAGATGCACTCTTTCCCCCGAACATGAGTGAAGTGTGGGTCAAACAGGTCCAGTGTGACTCTCACTTACACTGGATTATTTAAATAGTAATGACTTCTTACTTTTTAACTGGATCACAGACCAGCTCATGTAGCAGATAGCTGCCATACAGTGTGTACCACCGAGTGTGTACTACACTGTTAAATCCAGAATTCAAAATCCTGCTCCTCACATACAAGGTCTTAAATAATCAGGCCCCATCTTATTTTAATGACCTTGTAGTACCATATCACCCTATTAGAGCACTTCGCTCTTGCACTGCAGGCCTACTTGTTGTTCCTAGAGTATTTAAAAGTAGAATGGGAGGCAGAGCCTTCAGTTTTCAGGCCCCTCTTCTGTGGAACCAGCTTCCAGTTTGGATTCAGGAGACAGACACTATCTCTACTTTCAAGATTAGGCTTCAAACTTTCCTTTTTGCTAAAGCATATAGTTAGGGCTGGACCAGGTGACCCTGAATCCTCCCTTAGTTATGCTGCAATAGATGTAGGCTGCCGGGGATTCCCATGATGCATTGAGTTTTTCCTTTCCAGTCACCTTTCTTACTCACTATGTGTTAATAGACCTCTCTGCATCGAATCATTATGTGTGCCTATGCCAAGAGGCACACATATTACTATTCCTCGGATTTATTATTATTATTATTATTATTCTCCAGTTTGGCACACATATTACTATTCCTCGGATTTATTATTATTATGTGTGCCTATGCCAAGAGGCACACATATTACTATTCGTCGGATTTATTATTATTATGTGTGCCTATGCCAAGAGGCACACATATTACTATTCGTCGGATTTATTATTCTTATTATTATTATTATTATTATTCTCCATCTTCCGCCTAAATTTCGGCACGTATCACGCCCCGCAGTTTTGAGAAAAGCTTCATATATGTTACCTCATTTTGTGCGGCTGGATCTGGAATGGTGTGCTATGACTTTTGGTGTTTATGACTATTATAGTTTTTAAATATTAATATTTTAGTGAAAATTTTCCCAGCTCCTCTGCCAAACAGTTTTGACAATAGGGGTACATATGTTACATCATTTTGTGCGGCTGGAGCTGGGCTAGTATGGTGCGACTTTTGGTGTTTATAACTTTTATAGTTTTTGAAATATTTAGATTTTAGTGCAAATTTAGGCCAATTTCTAGGCTCCTGAGAAAGATTCTGCTTTTGGCACCATAGAAACAGACTTCATTTGTGGTGTGTTGGCTCTCTCTAGTGGTATACCGGGAGTAGTACGGCCTAAAGGGTGCCATGCTTGGTGAAAACTACATATCCCACAATTCATAGCATGCCTCTACCGAGTCAAACAATGGCGGACACCACTTCGTTTTATATGTCTTTTATTCGTGTTTCTAGGTCACAAAATACACTTTTAAGATATTTTCAGGCGAGAATGTAGGTGTGTAAACTTCAAATATCTGCTCGTTTTATCAAGACATCCCATATTAGCGACAATTCTCTTAAGTGTTGCTGATAGTCGGCTAACTAGCTAGCGCCAAGCTTAACTAGCTAGCGCCCCTTTGTGAAAAACCACCCAGGCTTGGCTGATAGTGAGGTGGCTAAAATTTGTTTAATCGCCTGATCGCTCGGCAAGGGTCTGTGTCTTAGCTGGACTTATTTTTCGTTTATATGGGCCGATGATGCTGGTCGATGTGGAAAAAATAACTGAGTTGTTTGGTGGTGGAGCTACAACAGAGGGCAGCTATCCACGGTGTGTGACAGAAAGGACATGCCGTGAACGAGACATACAAGGCGGTGAGGCTACCGCCGATCGTCCGGTGTTTGCTAACGCAGAGGTCAATCGTGGATCAGGGAAAGCGAAGGCAGGGCGTGAGGTGAACTGAATTTCAGGTAAGAAGTTATGACCTGCACTCTATTTGGGTCAGATATAAACCGAGTTTAGGTGTAGTTTATTTAGCAGCAGTTCTCTTATGTGTTGCTGATAGCGGCTAGCTAGCTAGCGCCGCTAGCATAGTTAGCTAGCACCGCTAGCGACCCTTCGTGAAAAAAAGCACCCAGGCTTGGCTTATATTGAGGAATTGGTGAAACTCGTGTCAGCACCGGTCGCTTCGCCGACAGTATGTGTTTTAGCTGGACTTATTTTTCGTTTATATGGACCGATGATTTATTTATTTATTCATTTTAGTAACGGTATAAACAGTGAAAGGTGGTGGATTGGCCAGATGTAAACTTCAAATATCTGCTCGTGTTACCAAGACATCCCATATTAGCTCTGATGTTTTCGGTGCCTGCAAAGAGCTAGACAGGTAGCTAGCTAACCCGAGCTGGCTGTCTTTTGACTCAGGGTCATAGCTGGACTTATTTTTCGTTTTTATGAGCCGATGAGGGTTTTTTTAGTAACGGTACAAACAGTGAAAGGCGGTGGATTGTCCAGATGCTGGTCGATGTGGAAAAAATAACTGAGTTGTTTGGTGAAGTCGCTGACGCGGACCTACAACCGAGGGCAGCTATCCACCGGTGTGTGTCAGAAAGAACATGCGGGGAACGAGGCGGCGGGCGACCGCCGATCGACCGGTGGTAGATCGTGGATCAGGAAACCGAAGGCAGGAGAAGCAGGCGGCTGCCGGTCGGAGCGTGAGGTGAACTGAATTTCAGGTAAGAAGTTATGACCTGCACTCTATTTGGGTCAGATATAAACCGAGTTTAGGTGTAGTTTATTTTCGTTGTGCTGACTTTTTACAATCAGTTATAATAACTCGTACTGCGTGGTAGCTAGCACGATGGAGTTTCTATACAGCTGTGTGCGCGCTAAGTTACTGATGTTGAACTTTATGACAGCCTCCCTGTCATTCTCTCGCCTGTTCAAACTTCAGTCATGAAACTGATCAATGATCGGCTTTTCTCTCTTGTTTGTTTATCGCGCTAAACAACAGCAGCACGTTTAAGCTTGATCAGCTGTTGTTAGAATTCATTTGATTTTAATTTCTAGTATCAGCTGATGTTTGCTGGAGCCACAGCTGTAGAAGCGGCTGGTCGAAACCAGGAGATGACCTTACTGAATCATCAGAGCTGAACTGGTGATGGAGAAACAGGTTTACCTTTTTTTAGGTGACATGAATGAGTTGAAGGAAGTTATGAACTGTTTCTGAGAGAAATAAACACCAAGCTCCTTTTTTTATTTAGCTGACAGCTGGTAACTGTGCAGGGGCGGATCTAGCAAAGCTTTTGCCAGGGGGCCAGGTAGGGCATTAACAGAGAAAGGTGGACACAAAGATATACTTTTCTTTCTTACTCTCATACAGGGAGTGCAGAATTATTAGGCAAGTTGTATTTTTGAGGAATAATTTTATTATTGAACAACAACCATGTTTTCAATGAACCCAAAAACACATTAATATCAAAGCTGAATGTTTTCGGAAGTAGTTTTTAGTTTGTGTTTAGTTTTAGCTATTTTAGGGGATATCTGTGTGTGCAGGTGACTATTACTGTGCATAATTATTAGGCAACAACAAAAACAAATATATACCCATTTCAATTATTTATTTTTACCAGTGAAACCAATATAACATCTCCACATTCACAAATATACATTTCTGATATGTTCACCATCAACATTGCGTGCAGCAGCAACCACAGCCTCCCAGACACTGTTCAGAGAGGTGTACTGTTTTCCCTCCTTGTAAATCTCACATTTGATGATGGACCACAGGTTCTCAATGGGGTTCAGATCAGGTGAACAAGGAGGCCATGTCATTAGTTTTTCTTCTTTTAAACCCTTTCTTGCCAGCCACGCTGTGGAGTACTTGGACGCGTGTGATGGAGCATTGTCCTGCATGAAAATCATGTTTTTCTTGAAGGATGCAGACTTCTTCCTGTACCACTGCTTGAAGAAGGTGTCTTCCAGAAACTTGCAGTAGGACTGGGAGTTGAGCTTGACGCCATCCTCAACCCGAAAAAGGCACCACAAGCTCACCTTTGATGATACCAGCCCAAACCAGTACTCCACCTCCACCTTGCTGGCGTCTGAGTGGGACTGGAGCTCTCTGCCCTTTACCAATCCAGCCACGGGCCCATCCATCTGGCCCATCAAGACTCACTCTCATTTCATCAGTCCATAAAACCTTAGAAAAATCAGTCTTGAGATATTTCTTGGCCCAGTCTTGACGTTTCAGCTTGTGTGTCTTGTTCAGTGGTGGTCGTCTTTCAGCCTTTCTTACCTTGGCCATGTCTCTGAGTATTGCACACCTTGTGCTTTTGGGCACTCCAGTGATGTTGCAGCTCTGAAATATGGCCAAACTGGTGGCAAGTGGCATCTTGGCAGCTGCACGCTTGACTTTTCTCAGTTCATGGGCAGTTATTTTGCCCCTTGGTTTTCCACACGCTTCTTGCGACCCTGTTGACTATTTTGAATGAAACGCTTGATTGTTCGATGATCACGCTTCAGAAGCTTTGCAATTTTAAGACTGCTGCATGCCTCTGCAAGATATCTCACTATTTTTGACTTTTCTGAGCCTGTCAAGTCCTTCTTTTGACCCATTTTGCCAAAGGAAAGGAAGTTGCCTAATAATTATGCACACCTGATATAGGGTGTTGATGTCATTAGACCATACCCTTCTCATTACAGAGATGCACATCACCTAATATGCTTAATTGGTAGTAGGCTTTCGAGCCTATACAGCTTGGAGTAAGACAACATGCATGAAGGGGATGATGTGGACAAAATACTCATTTGCCTAATAATTCTGCACTCCCTGTATAAAATATTTAGCTTTTATTAAATAGTTATCTGAATCTTACAACCAAAGTTTGTATAATAATACACAAGATTGGCTGTAGACCATTGTTCATCATTCAGAACACTGTGTAAAAATAAGAAAAACAAAAAGTGAATGCAAAAGTGCATAAATATTTATTTTACGTGTTTGATATGTGTGGCGGGCGTGGTCTGCAGTGCCGCTGCAGGGAGGTGGACCCACCTGAGGGGCATCTGCAATCACACCTCTCGGGCGTAGTCTGTGCTCTCTCGGCTGTTTTTGGGTGTGTGTCGGGCTGTGAGTTGAAAAGCTACAGCTGGCTGGGAGGGTACACCAACCATGTGTGAAAAGTGGTCCATAACGTACTGGTTCAAAGTGTGTTCGTGCAAACATTGTCGGGGTCTGCCGTGGTACAGAGGACTTCTGCTTATGAACCTGTGTGCACAGCGTCTGCAAATCGGGGCTTTACAAAGTGACCTCATCTTTACCCAAAACTGTAAGCTGTCATCTGTGAGGCGCGAGCGGTGTTTGTTTTACCATAATTCATGGTGGAGAATGGCTGCTCTTCTGAGTTTTGCTGTCTGTAGCCGTATGAATGGAAAACTACACAGATTAGCAGCGGCATAGGCACACATAAAAATTTCTTCTGAAATTTTCGCTTTCTAGTTATTATTATTATTATTATTCTCCAGTTTCCGCCTGAAATTTTTGCAGCGAATCTCGCCCCGCAGTTTTGAGACAAGCTTCATATATGTTACCTCATTTTGTGCGGCGGATCTGGAATGGTGTGCTATGACTTTTGGTCTTTATGAATTTTATAGTTTTTTAAATATTAATATTTTAGTGAAAATTTTCCCGCGCTCCTCTGCCGAACAGTTTTGACATTAGGGTTACATATGTTAGATCATTTTGTGCGGCTGGAGCTGGACTATTATGTCATGACTTTTGGTGTTCATGACTTTTATAGTTTTTAAATATTAATATTTTAGTGCAAATTTAGGCCAATTCATCTTTTGGCGCCAAATAAACAGACTTCATTTGTGGTGTGTTGGCGCCATCTTTTGGTCCCATTGAAACAAATTTCAAACTTCATTTGTGGTGTGTTGGCTCTCTCTAGTGGTATGCCGGAGTGGTACAGCCTGTCGACCCTTATTTGGATACCGTAATGATGACAATATCAATGGCGCCGCACAGCCTCGCTGCTTTCAGGAACCATTGGAGGTTTTAAGGTTGCGCGAACCATTGAATAGTTACGGTAAACACAATGGCTCCTATGCTTGGTGGAAAACTCCATATCCCACAATTCATAGCACACCTCTGCCGAGTTAAACAATGGCGGCCACCACTTCGTTTTATATGTCTTTTATTAGTGTTTCTAGGTCACAAAATCAACTTTTAAGATATTTTCAGGCGAGAATGTAGGTGTGTAAACTTCAAATATCTGCTTGTTTTATCATATTAGCGACAGTGCTCTGACGACCTCGGTCCTGCCTGACAGCTAGCCGGCTACCTAGCTAGCTGCCGCGCTTGGCTGCAAATGCACAGCGAGGGACTCTCTCTCCTTTCACCTCCCGGTCTCTCGCAAATGCTCGCACAGAATCGGAGTTACAGCTGGATGTGGAAAAAATAACTGAGTTGTTTGGTGGTGCTATAATGCGGAGCTACAACAGTGGGCAGCTATCCACGGTGTATGACAGAAAGGACATGCATGACCGCCGATCGACCGGTGTTTGCTAACGCGGAGGTCAATCGTGGATCAGGGAAAGCGAAGGCAGGGCGTGAGGTGAACTGAATTTCAGGTAAGAAGTTATGACCTGCACTCTATTTGGGTCAGATATAAACCGAGTTTAGGTGTAGTTTATTTAGCAGCAGTTCTCTTATGTGTTGCTGAGAGCAAGCTAGCTAACTATAGCCTAGCATAGTTAGCTCGCGCCGCTAGCGACCCTTCGTGAAAAAGCACCCAGGCTTGGCTTATATTGAGGCGGGTGAAACTCGTGTCAGCACCGGTCGCTCACCGACAGTATGTGTTTTAGCTGGACTTATTTTTCGTTTATATGGGCCGATGATGCTGGAAACCGAAGGCAGGGCGTGAGGTGAACTGAATTTCAGGTAAGAAGTTATGAACTGCACTCTATTGGGTCAGATATAAACCGAGTTTAGGTGTAGTTTGTTTTCATTGTGCTGACTTTTTACAATCGTACTGCGTGCTAGCTAGCACGACGGGAGTTTGTATACAGCTGTGTCTTGCGCTAAGTTACTGACGTTGGACTTTATTTTATTCATAAGGGTTCGTTCGTGAGTTGCCGTACAAACGGAATCATGCCACATTCAGAGAAAATATTACGATTTATTCTGTCATTACGAAGCCTCCCCTGTCATTCTCTGCCTGTTGCAACTTCAATCATGAAACTGATCAATGATCGGCTTTTCGCTCTTGTTTATCGCCTAAACAACAGCTGCACGTTTAAGCTTGATCAGCTGTTGTTAGAATTCATTTGCTTCTAATTTCTAGTATCAGCTGATGTCGATGTGGAAAAAATAACTGAGTTGTTTGGTGGTGGAGCTACAACAGAGGGCAGCTATCCACGGTGTGTGACAGAAAGGACATGCATGAACGAGACATAAAAGGCGGTGAGGCTACCGCCGATCGACCGGTGTTTGCTAACGCGGAGGTCAATCGTGGATCAGGGAAAGCGAAGGCAGGAGCGTGAGGTGAACTGAATTTCAGGTAAGTTATGACCTGCACTCTATTTGGGTCAGATATAAACCGAGTTTAGGTGTAGTTTATTTTCGTTGTGCTGACTTTTTCAATCACTTACAATAACTTGTACTGCGTGCTAGCTAGCACGAGGGAGTTTGTATACAGCTGTGTGCGCGCTAAGTTACCGATGTTACCGATGTTGAACTTTATGACAGCCTCCCCTGTCATTCTCTCGCCTGTTGAAACTTCAGTCATGAAACTGATCAATGATCGGCTTTTCTCTCTTGTTTGTTTATCGCGCTAAACAACAGCAGCATGTTTAAGCTTGATCAGCTGTTGTTAGAATTCATTTGCTTTTAATTTCTAGTATCAGCTGATGTTTGCTGCAGCCACAGCTGTAAAAACGGCTGTTCCAAACCAGATGTCCTTACTGAATCATCAGAGCTGAACAGGTGATGGAGAAACAGGTTTACCCTTAGGTGACATGAATGAGTTGAAGGGAAGTTATGAACTGTTTCTGAGAGACAAATATACACCAAGCTCCTTTTTTTGTGTAGCTGACAGCTGGTAACTGTGCAGGGGCGGATCTAGCAAAGCTTTTGCCAGGGGGCCAGGTAGGGCATTAACAGAGAGGTGGACACAAGAGATATACTTTTCTTTCTTACTCTCATATAAAATATTTAGCTTTTATTAAATAGTTATCTGAATCTTACAACCAAAGTTTGTATAATAATACACAAGATTGGCTGTAGACCATTGTTCATCATTCAGAACACTGTGTAAAAATAACAAAAACAAAAAGTGAATGCAAAAGTGCATAAATATTTATTTTACGTGTTTCATGTGTGTGGCGGGCGTGGTCTGCAGTGCCGCTGCAGGGAGGTGGACCCACCTGAGCGGCACCTGCAATCACGCCTCTCGGGCGTAGTCTGTGCTCTCTCGGCTGTTTTTTGGGTGTGTGTCGGGCTGTGAGTTGAAAAGCTACAGCCGGCTGTTTGGGTACACCAACCATGTGTGAAAAGTGGTCCATAACGTAATGCTTCAAAGTGTGTTCATGCAAACATTGTCGGATCTGCCGTGGTACAATGGGACTTCTGCTCATGAACCTGTGTGCACAGCGTCTGCAAATCGGCGCTGTACGAAGTCACTTCATCTTTACCCAAAACTGTAAGCTGTCATCTGTGAGGCGCGAGCGGTGTTTGTTTTTACCATAGTTCATGGTGGAGAATGGCTGCTCTTCTGAGTTTTGCTCTCTGTAGCTGTATGAATGGCAAACTACACTGATTAACAGCGGCATAGGCACACATAAAATTTCTTCTGAAATTTTCCCTTTCTAGTTATTATTATTATTCTCCAGTTTCCGCCTGAAATTTTGCAGCGAATCTCGCCCGCAGTTTTGAGACAAGCTTCATATATGTTACCTCATTTTGTGCGGCCGGATCTGGAATAGTGTGCTATGACTTTTGGTGTTTATGAATTTTATAGTTTTTAAATATTAATATTTTAGTGAAAATTTTCCAGCTCCTCTGCCAAACAGTTTTGACATTAGGGTTACATATGTTAGATCATTTTGTGCGGCTGGAGCTGGACTATTATGTCATGACTTTTGGTGTTTATGACTTTTATAGTTTTTAAATATTAATATTTTAGTGCAAATTTAGGCCAATTCATCTTTTGGCGCCAAATAAACAGACTTCATTTGTGGGGTGTTGGCGCCATCTTTTGGTCCCATTGAAACAAATTTCAAACTTCATTTGTGGTGTGTTGGCTCTCTCTAGTGGTATGCCGGGAGTGGTACAGCCTGTCTACCCTTATTTGGATTACCGTAATGATGACAATTTCAACGGTGCGCACAGCGTCGCTGCTTTCAGGAGCCATTGGAATTTTTAAGGTTGCGCAAATCATTCAAAAGTTACGGTAATGCTTGGTGGAAAACTCAATATCCCACAATTCATAGCACACCTCTGCCGAGTTAAACAATGGCGGCCACCACTTCGTTTTATATGTCTTTTATTAGTGTTTCTAGGTCACAAAATAAACTTTTAAGATATTTTCAGGCGAGAATGTAGGTGTGTAAACTTCAAATATCTGCTTGTTTTATCAAGACATCCCATATTAGCGACAATGCTCTGACGACCTCGGTCCTGCCTGACAGCTAGCCGGCTACCTAGCTAGCTGCCGCGCTTGGCTGCAAATGGACAGCGAGGGACTCTCTCTTTCCTTTCACCTCCCGGTCTCTCGCAAATGCTCGCACAGAATCGGAGTTACAGCTGGATGTGGAAAAAATAACTGAGTTGTTTGGTGGTGCTATAATGCGGAGCTACAACAGTGGGCAGCTATCCACCGGTGTATGACAGAAAGGACATGCCGCGACCGCAGATCGACCGGTGTTTGCTAACGCGAGGTCAATCGTGGATCAGGGAAAGCGAAGGCAGGAGCGTGAGGTGAACTGAATTTCAGGTAAGAAGTTATGACCTGCACTCTATTTGGGTCAGATATAAACCGAGTTTAGGTGTAGTTTATTTAGCAGCAGTTCTCTTATGTGTTGCTGATAGCTGGCTAGCATAGTTAGCTCGCGCCGCTGGCGACCCTTCGTGAAAAAGCACCCAGGCTTGGCTTATATTGAGGCGGGTGAAACTCGTGTCAGCACCCGGTCGCTCGCCGACAGTATGTGTTTTAGCTGGACTTATTTTTCGTTAAAACCGAGTATAAACCGAGTTTAGGTGTAATTTATTTTCGTTGACCTTTTACAATCGTAATGCCACGGGAGTTTATATACAGCTGTGTGCGCACTAACTTACTGACGTTGGACTTTATTTTATTCATTAGGGTTAGTTCATAGAGTTGCCGTGCCGTACAAACGGAATCGTCCCACATTCAGAGAAAACATTATGATTTATTCTGTCGTTACTGAAGCCTCCCCTGTCATTCTCTCGCGTGTTGAAACGTCAATCATGAAACTGATCAATGATCGGCTGTTCGCTCTTATTTATCGCGCTAAACAACAGCAGCACGTTTAAGCTTGATCAGCTGTTGTTAGAATTCATTTGCTTTTAATTTCTAGTATCAGCTGATGTCGATGTGGAAAAAAATAACTGAGTTGTTTGGTGGTGGAGCTACAACAGAGGGCAGCTATCCACCGTGTGTGACAGAAAGGACATGCCGCGAAAGGAGACATATGAGGCGGTGAGGCTACCGCCGATCGACCGGTGTTTGCTAACGCGAGGTCAATCGTGGATCAGGGAAACCAAGGCAGGAGCGTGAGGTGAACTGAATTTCAGGTAAGAAGTTATGAACTGCACTCTATTTGGGTCAGATATAAACCGAGTTTAGGTGTAATTTATTTTCGTTGACCTTTTACAATCGTACTGCCACGGGGTTTATATACAGCTGTGTGCGCACTAAGTTACTGACGTTGGACTTTATTTTATTCATTAGGGTTAGTTCATAGAGTTGCCGTGCCGTAAAAACGGAATCGTCCCACATTCAGAGAAAACATTATGATTTATTCTGTCGTTACGAAGCCTCCCCTGTCATTCTCTCGCGTGTTGAAACGTCAATCATGAAACTGATCAATGATCGGCTGTTCGCTCTTATTTATTGCGCTAAACAACAGCAGCACGTTTAAGCTTGATCAGCTGTTGTTAGAATTCTTTTGATTTTAATTTCTAGTATCAGCTGATGTTTGCTGGAGCATGAAGATGAAATCAGGAGATGTCCTTACTGAATCATCAGAGCTGAACTGGTGATGGAGAAACAGGTTTACACTTTAGGTGACATGAATGAGTTGAAGGGAAGTTATGAGTTGTTTCTGAGAGACAAAGACCAAGCTCCTTTTTTGTGTAGCTGACAGCTGGTAACTGTGCAGGGGCAGCTAGGGCATTAACAGAGAAAGGTGGACACAAAGATATACTTTTCTTTCTTACTCTCATATAAAATATTTAGCTTTTATTAAATAGTTATCTGAATCTCACAACCAAAGTTTGTATAATAATACACAAGATTGGCTGTAGACCATTGTTCATAATTCAGAACACTGTGTAAAAATAACAAAAACAAAAAGTGAATGCATGTGTGAAAAGTGGTCCATAATGTAATGCTTCAAAGCGTGTTCATGCAAACATTGTCGGGTCTGCCGTGGTACAATGGGACTTCTGCTCATGAACCTGTGTGCACAGCGTCTGCAAATCGGCGCTGTAATGGTAACTTCATCTTTACACAAAACTGTAAGCTGTCATCTGTGAAGCGTGAGTGGTGTTTGTTTTTACCATAGTTCATGGTGGAGAATGGCTGCTCTTCTGAGTTTTGCTCTCTGTAGCCGTATGAATGGCAAACTACAGTGATTAGCAGCGGCATAGGCACACATAAAATTTCTTCTGAAATTTTCGCTTTCTAGTATCTGTTATTAACCTCTGTCTCTCTTCCACAGCATGTCTTTATCCTGTCTTCCTTCTCTCACCCCAACCGGTCACAGCAGATGGCCCCGCCCCTCCCTGAGCCTGGTTCTGCCGGAGGTTTCTTCCTGTTAAAAGGGAGTTTTTCCTTCCCACTGTCGCCAAAGTGCTTGCTCATAGGGGGTCATATGATTGTTGGGTTTTTCTCTGTATTTATTATTGTGCGATCTACTGTACAATATAAAGCGCCTTGAGGCGACTTCTGTTGTGATTTGGCGCTGTGTAAATAAAATTGAATTGAAAATTGAATTGAATTGACATCACAGTGCTGGACAGTCTTCGTGTTTCATCCCTGATTGGGTGAGGAGCTGCAGGAGCTGCAAGAGCTTCACTTTAAGCTTTGCTGCTTTAAGTTAAAAGGATTTTTAATGAATCTTCTCCCTCTCAGAGTTCCTTTGCGCTCTGTCCGAGCCTCGTTTAAACATATATATATATATATATATATATATATATATGTATATATATATATATATATATATATATATATATATATATATATATGTAAGAATCCATAGGTCCCTCCTCCTATTCATGTAACCCCTTCCGCCAGGGTTACTTGCGTAGTAGCATTCCAACAACGCCCTATTTTCGTCTTTTGCCCACCGATGCCTTCTTGTTCCAGTAGCCCACTTGTCGTCAGGGTGCCCTGGTTCCTCAACACCTGACACGGACCTTGTTGATCCGGGCGACGTCCGAGCCAGCATGCCTTCATATTTATCTGAGGCTGAGGCTGTACGCTAAGCGGAAGGAAGGGGGCCGGGGACTGGTGAGTGTCAGCACCACAGTCCAGGATGAGACAAGAAACATCCACGAATACATCACGAAGATGGCCCCAACTGACAGCGTGCTCAGTGAATACCTCAGACAGCAGAAACCCAAGAAAGAGGAGGAAGACGAGGAACCATCATGGAAGGACAGGCCCCTGCACGGTATGTACCACCGGCAGATAGAGGAGGTGGCTGATATACAGAAATCCTACCAGTGGCTGGACAAAGCTGGACTGAAAGACAGCACAGAGGCACTAATCATGGCAGCACAAGAACAAGCTCTGAGTACAAGATCCATAGAGGCTGGGGTCTATCACACCAGGCAAGACCCCAGGTGCAGGCTGTGTAAAGATGCCCCAGAGACAATCCAGCACATAACAGCAGGGTGTAAGATGCTAGCAGGCAAGGCATACATGGAACGCCATAACCAAGTGGCCGGCATAGTGTACAGGAACATCTGTGCCGAGTATAACCTGGAAGTCCTGAGGTCAAAATGGGAGATGCCCCCAAGGGTGATGGAGAATGACCGAGCTAAGATCCTGTGGGACTTCCAGATGCAGACGGACAAAATGGTGGTGGCTAACCAACCGGACATAGTGGTGGTAGACAAACAGAAGAAGACGGCCGTAGTGATCGATGTAGCGGGTCCGAATGACAGCAATATCAGGAAGAAGGAACACGAGAAGCTGGAGAAATACCAAGGGCTCAGAGAAGAGCTCGAGAGGATGTGGAGAGTGAAGGTAACGGTGGTCCCCGTGGTAATCGGAGCACTAGGTGCGGTGACTCCCAAGCTAGGCGAGTGGCTCCAGCAGATCCCGGGAACAACATCGGAGATCTCTGTCCAGAAGTCCTTATGTGACATCAGGTAGGATCTTAATTGTAAGGATCTAAAATAATCAGTGTTAGGACGTCTAAATTCGGGTTTTAGTTCCTCAAATGTTTCCATGGATATTTTTTTTTAAAACGCTGATTTAGGTTGTTTGGAGTGAAGGATTTATGTATTCAATAGATGACAGATGGCGTTTAAAAAGCCCAAATGTTCTGCAGATTTTGGCCCATATTAATTAATGTCGTCCTGTCCAGATGACAGTCTAGTAACAGCAGGATATGCACGGGCACACTGCAGGAGTTTTTTTCAGTGTTAGGCCAACGCTGTCTACATCGTCCAGAATCCAGAACATGATGGGTTTCATTTGTGCAGCCCAGAGATAAAAGTTCATTTAACCGGTTTCCCAGGTCTGTCAGCTTTTCATATTTTACTACCTTTAAGCAGGCGCTGCTGGGATTTGAACCGAGGAACTCCTGTTCATGATAGAGACGGTTTAACAAGCTCCTGGTGGTGCCACAGCGCCTCCTGGTGGTGCCACAGCGCCTCCTGGTGGTGCCACAGCGCCTCCTGGTGGTGCCACAGCGCCTCCTGGTGGTGCCACAGCGCCTCCTGGTGGTGCCACAGCGCCTCCTGGTGGTGCCACAGCCACATGTTCCTCATACAGCCGAGTCCTCCTGGCTGTGAGGTTGATTCAGAGTTGATTTTAAAATGCCGTCACGATTTCTGCTTTGCTTCTTTGACTTGAAAACAGTGTCACCACCTCGAGGGTCTTTCTGTCCAAACCTTTGCGCAGCAGCTTTTTGTACTGTTTGCTATTAGCACAGAATCATCAGCACAATTGATCAGGATAATAACCACATCAAAGGAGTTAAGATAAAAGATGAAGAATACGAAATCTCACCGTACACAGATGATGTTTTAGTATACATAGCAGAACCACACTCGTCAATAAGACAATTAAAGAGTCTTATCTGTGGATCTGGTCATTACTCAGAGTATAAGATCAACACAGACAAAACTTAGGAAAGGTTCATAAACAATAATATTTGTCTCTTTGCTTTCATATAAACACAAACGAATGTCTTATTCATCTATAACTACAAAATCTATAAAACACACAGAACAATTGAGAAAAGCTGCTGTGCAAAGTCAAAGAAGAAATCTTGACGGCATTTAAAAACCCTCACAGTAAGCAGGGCTCAGCTGTGTGAAGATCACACAGCTGGGCCTAAACCAGGCGCTGCTGGGATTTGAACCCAGGACCTTCTGTATACGAGACAGGTGCGTTGACCCGCTAAGCCACAGTGCCTCACTTGTGCTGTGTGTTTTATAGATTTTGTAGCTATAAATGTATAAGCCATTCTTTTGTGTTTGTTTTTTTTTGTTATGATATATTTTTCACACATGTGAGTTGGTATGAAGGGCAGAACTAGAGATCTCCTGTTTACGTCATCGACTCAGAGTCACAGTTTGTGGGATTGTCCCCAAATGTTGGGACAGAGTCACAAACACATCTTTAAATGTCTCTCTGAGCAGTTAAAGGTGTGTTTGTGTGAAAACAAAGAATTTCTTCTTATTTTGAGGCATTTCTGTTCTCAGCTAAAGAAATAAAAGATGAAAAAGTAAATACCAGAAAGTCTGCAGTTGCTGAAGGACACATAGTCTTTCTCTGTGGCTGTTTTTTCAGACATAAATGACCTTTGTTCCCACGCAGCAGAGATTCCTGTGCTTTTACTTCATGTCTGCGTTTAATCAATGATTTTCTTACAAAGCTTCACAGAGCTCTGAGTGGTCCTGCTGCTCCTCTCACAGCTCAAAGCTCACTCGAGTTTTACAGTCGGGGTGAAAGCCGAGCCGGCGGTAACTCGATGCCCGCTGTAACAAACACACGGAGCTGACTCAGCACTCAGCGAGCTCCCCGCTGACCCCGCTGCTTCCTGCACAGCTGCATACGCTGCTGCTGGTCAGGGGATCCCAAATGGTTTCAGGAAACCCCAAATAAGCTCACCCTGCAGAGACATGAGAACCAAGACTGGGCTCGGTTTTAGTAGGTCAGCGGGGAGTTTAATACAAGTTTCAGCTGTGAGATCGACACAAATAGACCAAGCAGCTTTAGTCAGACTGCACAGAGGTGCGTTTCTTTAGATTAAGCAGGAGGGTCAAAACAACTGTGGCCTTCTTCAGTCATACTGGACCCAAAACAGATTCAAAACAACTGTGAGGAGACACAAAAAGAGACTAAGTGCACATACCAGATATACAACCAAGATCAAAATATGCCTGCAAAATGCATAAAAATGGAAGGAAAAGGACCAAAAGCAAACTTCATACAGATGAAAAGCTGCTACAAAAGGATGTGCACCGGCAGAAGAGGACACACAAAATGAACTCAAAAGATGAGTTCACTGTGAGGAGGCCAAAAGAATCAGAGAAAGTGCAAACTAAAGGATACAAATCACTACAAAGGCTCATAAAACACACATGTAAGGACACACAAAGGTAACACAAATGGTTAGTTGAGGATGGAAGACGATTGAAAAGAGACCGAAAGAAGCAACAAAAGTTCAGACTGAAGGATGACTTCAACGAGGAAGCAAAACCACTGTGAGGACGACGGGAACGAGTGGCCGTCACAGATCCACTCAGCCCACAGCTGTGGGACCGGCCCACAGTACAGGGACAAAATGTTACACAGGCATGCAAAATGGCCCAAAAAAAAAGATCCGATGCAAACAAATAAAACTTAACTTTATGAATCAATGTGAGAAATAATCAGCCGCTGTTTATCTCTGCAGCGAGGCGGCGAGCAGCTGCTGACAGGCAGCGGGCTGTTTTTAGCCTCTGAAGGACACACACACACGTCTTATCTCTGCTTTCTCAGCTCATCTACTGTTACTGTCGCTGCTGTCAGAGAAAGCCCAGAGCCTCAGTTTTAACTCTTTGTTGTCCAGAGAGAACACAAACGACCGTAAAGAGAAGGAGACCCGCCTCCTCTGACATCATCTCACCTCGGACACCCCTAAGGTTGTCCGTGCATGTGTGTGTGTGTATGTAGGTCAGTGTGAATGGCTCCCAGTGAAACTAGGCCACTCTGCAGCCCGGACAGGCCTCACATTGTTGCAGCTCGGCCGTGACGAGAAAAGCTGAAAGCAGCAAACAAACGTTTGGATGAGAGAGGCCGACACTGCAGAGCTCCTACAGGCTGATCGTCAGGGTGATGTCACTGTGGACTATGTAGAAAAAGCTCCTTCAGGCACTGCTGGGACATGAACCCAGCAGGTCAGAGCACATGTAGGTGCTGTGACCTGCTGACCTACAGCACATCATTTTTGCCTCCTCCTTCCTGCTTTCACTGAAGATTTCCTTCAGTTAACTTCTTACAGCTGCTTCCCTCAGGTCTCCGTACAGCAGATCATCTCCTATCCCAGCATCCTCCTCCATCACTACATCCATGAACCTCCTCCAGCCTCCCTCCTCTGCACATGCTCAGACCATCTCAGCCTCTGATGGACTCGTCTCCATCCTGCTCACTGAACATCGCCTTCAGCTCGGCCTCCATTTTTTCTCATTTTGCTCAATCCTGATGTAGAGCTGGATGAAACTGATCAGAAATAATATTATTAAGATATAAATGAAGAGTAAATGAAGAGCATCTAAGTATAAATGAATGATTTCAGCTTTGGTGAGAAAACTGAAGGGCCATTGATGACCGGTGATGGATGCTGAACCATATTATCACCTGGTTATAACATCGTTTAACCTGGTTAAAGAAGCAGAGGGTCGATTAAATATGTTAGCTTTAGTATCTCATAGCGTGCATGTAAGGCACTGTAGCTTAGCAGGTTAAAGTGCCTGCTTTGTAAATAGGAGATCCTGGCTTCAAATCCCAGCAGTTCCTCCATGTGTTTCACGCCATTTAACTCAAACTGTGGTTTTCCTTTGACTCAGAGCAGCAAACCGGCCAAGTTTGGCATCGTATTCCTGAATCACCGAGGACTGAACAGCTGACAGTCGTCCTGCTGCTTGTGTTTATTGTTACTTCCGTTAGCAATGATTTAACAGCATCAGGCTTACTGACTGAAGAATAAAGACAAGGTGTCATTTTCAAATGTTTACCCATCTTCCATTTTTCTGATTAAATCAGCAGGTTCAGTGAAGTCAGATAAGCTAAATTTTAATTTCATTTACATGAAAGCACTGCTGAACCCAGGATCTCCTGTTTACAAGACAGATGCTTTGACCAGCTAAGCCATAGCCCCTCGCCCAGGACCCCGATTATCTATTATTAAAGAACTACGATGGTCCCCTGGTCTTTTTAAACAAGGTTCCTCCCTTGAATCAGTTAAGATGGTGTATGTGAAAACACTGAGATTAGACCAGTCTGAGCTTCTGCAGGCTGGAGGTTCGGGAGGACAGAGCGAGCCGTAACGATGTAGAGGTTGTCATCTTCCCAGGCATCTGCCGTCCCAGCCCTGCACTGCTCAGAGACAAAGCAGCAATGCTCATCTGAGGGTAGATGTGCACTCAGTAACGGTACACTGCATGGAGAGAAGATAATGATGGTAACAATGTATTTGTGCACCAACCACCTTTCCTGTTGGACAAAGATTCGATCAGAGCTGCATGATGAAGCGGGGCGCTCGGTCACATCCAACAAGCTGAT
Organism: Oreochromis aureus; assembly: GCF_013358895.1. Taxonomy (NCBI): domain Eukaryota; kingdom Metazoa; phylum Chordata; class Actinopteri; order Cichliformes; family Cichlidae; genus Oreochromis; species Oreochromis aureus. The sequence goes on along the minus strand of NC_052954.1, from coordinate 34,294,340 downwards.
GGAGGATCCTACAGCCAACTCTCACACTTCATATTCCTCGATTGATTTTTCCATCCTCCTGCTCTGTATTTGATTAATAAACTCCTGTGATACCGGAGCATGCTTCAGTAGTTACTGAGCACAGCGACTGTGCTCAGTAACTACTGGAGGCTCTCACCACATCACCATTAAGAGTTTTAAAGGGGAGCTGGAACATAAATCGTGCCATGTGGGTATAGCTGCAAGGTTAAAACACAAAAAATGTCCCTGGATCCACTCCACCCTGATGTTTGACAAACAGGTGTAGCGTCACGGTGAGACGCCCTGGGCGACGGACCATTTTGGGACCATCTCATATTCTTTCTCTTTCTCAAATAATATCATATAGAAATAATTGATAATATCAGTAGCATCATTTCAGCACCATGGACAGCAACACCAGCCAGAGGTCATCCATGCTGGTCTGGAGAGCCTGAACCGACGGCAGCTGGACTTCTTCTGTCTGTGAGATGTTCACATTCACAAACTCTTCACTTCTAAAACAGGTGAAAACCTCTTAGAGGGGGTCGTCCCCCTTGGAGGCGGTCCTGAAAATCGTTGAGCCACTGTTGATGATGTGAGACGTCACATATTTAGGGCACGATCGTTAGCTCCTCTTCAACCAGGCATGGAGCACAGACAGGAGGCCCGCGCACACTGATTGGACAGCTTCCACATATCACAGTTTGAGATACAGTAAAAAGCAGAATGTAGGAGGCGCTGTGGCTTAACTGGTCAAAGCACCTGTCTGGTAAACAGGCGGTCCTGGGTTCGAATCCCAGCAGTGGCTACTCAACAACTAACAGATAAGCTGTGTTTTTGTAGCTTTTCCTTTCAGCGGGAATCCAAAGTCTCACTTTCTAATAAGTTATGATTTTACACTTGGTCTCGACTTACAGTCAGCATTTTATAAACATACTCAGAATGCTAGCTTATTGCACACATCCATCCAAAAAATGGTAAAAGGCTGTTGTCTGTGAAGGTTCTCAGTCATCCAGGTCATCATAGTCTAAGGAGCTCGGAAAGAAAAGCGTCTGGACTTCTTTAAGTTGCTTGAAGATGTTTCACCTCTCATCCAAGAAGATTCTTCAGTTCTAGGGTCAACTGGTGGAGAGTCCCAGATTTAAACCCCGTGGGAGTTTCCCCCCAAAGAGGGACAAAGGACCCCCTGATGATCCTCTACCTAATCACATGAGCCAAGGTGTGAAAGCGGGTGTGGGACCTAATCAGCCAGGGTTTCGGGTGAGCCCATTGTGAAACCTGGCCCCACCCTATCATGTGATTTCCTGAGGCCAGATGGCCCAGGATGTGAGTGGGCGTTAAGGCGTCTGGGAAGGATCTCAAAACTGGATTATAGATGGCAGACAGTTGGTGTCGTAAACCACCGCCTCTGTTCAAAGATGGTCGCTCACAGTGGACATAGATGGCCTCTTTCACTCCTCTTTCAAACCATCTGTTCTCTCTGTCCAAAATGTGAACATTGGCATCCTCGAAAGAGTGACCTTTGACCTTTAGATGCAGATGAACTGCTGAGTCTTGTCCTGTGGAGGTGGCTCTTCTATGTTGTGCCATGCGCTTGTGAAGTGGCTGTTTGGTCTCTCCAATGTAGAGGTCTGGGCATTCCTCGCTGCACTGTACAGCATTGTTACGGCTGTGGCCATAAGATCTCTGTGTGGGCTGTTTTGTTCTGTCTTTTTACTGTGCTTGAGACTCTTTGCAGGTCCCTCCCCTGATGAAGAGTAGTGAGCAGCTGATTGGACCGTGGAACACGTGACCGCGTTCAAAAAGCCGTTCTGAGAGCTCCCGCCGGGAAGAGAGAGAGAGAGAGAAGCGAGCGAGCGAGCAGTTTGACAGCCGACGCGGTCCTGGCCCTGGTTTCCAGCCTCTACTTTTGCTGTGTGTTTGTGTGAGCGTGTTCTGTGAGAGCCGCTCTCCGTGTGTTAACTTAGTGCTTAGGCACCCATAGGCTGAAGCGGAAGGGGTGAGCCGCCTTTTTCTTTGGGAACCGTTTTCTCCTGTTTTCCGGGTTAGGGAGCGAGGGTTAGTATTGTCTTTTGTTTGTTTTGTTTCTTTCCTAGGGTTTAGTTAGTTTTCTCTGGTGGGATTTAGTTGGTTTTGTTTATTATTTTGGCCTGGGTTCAGCCTGGAGCTATGCTTCATTACCTTCAATAAAATCACCTTTTTTTTTACTCACAACTGGTTTTGGATGTTTGGCTTGGGAATCAGGGCGGGTACTTGTCTCTCTCTCCTCCAACCTTATGTGCGTCTCTACACGCCTAGACTAGGGGCGTAACAAGCATACACCACGTTGTTAAGTCTGTGTTTTGGAGTTTTGTCTTTCGGGTGAACCAGTTTGTGTCTGAGTGTGTTGCTGGGTCTGAAGTACACTGGGATGTCGTGCTTGGAGAAAACTCTCCTGAGTTTCTCTGATACACCGGCTACATAGGGGATGAAAATGTTGTTGCGTCTGTCTTTCTTATCCTCCCTCGCTGGTGTCTGATCTTCTTTTCTGTGCCTCTTTGCTGACTTTATGAACGCCCAATTAGGATAAACGCATGTTTTAAGTGCTTCCTTTACGTGTGTGTGTTCCTTCTTTTTCCCTTCAGGCTTAGAGGGAACATGTTCTGCCCGGTGGTGTAGGGTCCTGATTACCCCAAGTTTGTGTTCCAGAGGGTGATGGGAGTCAAAGAGGAGGTACTGGTCCGTGTGTGTGGGCTTCCGGTAAACTTCAATGTTGAGGTTGCCATTCTCTTCAATGTGCACAGCGCAGTCCAGGAAAGGCAAGCAGTTATCCTTTGTGTCTTCCCTGGTGAACTTGATGTTTTTATCCACGGCGTTAATGTGCGCAGTGAAGGATTCCACTTCTTGTGTCTTGATTTTGACCCAGGTGTCGTCTACATATCTGTACCAGTGGCTGGGTGCTCTCCCTTTAAAAGAGCCAAGAGCCTTTCTTTCCACTTCCTCCATGTAAAGGTTGGCTACGATAGGTGACACGGGGGAGCCCATGGCACAGCCATGTTTTTGTCCGTAGAAACCCTCGTTGTATTTGAAGTATGTTGTGGTGAGGCAGAGGTCTAACAGTGTGCAAATCTGATCGGGTGTGAAGTTGGTCCTGTCTTCCAAGGAGCTGTCTTCTTGTAGTTGTTTTCTGACAGTCTCCACTGCTTCCGTGGTGGGTATGCAAGTGAAGAGAGAGACTACATCAAAGGATGTTATTTTATAGCAACCTTCCTCTGAATGTGTGCATCCCTGCAGTCACCAGGAGGACCACATACAGAGCCTCCTGCATGATGTCAATTGTTAAGGTCACATGAAGTCCAATGGATCTTAGGTCTGATTAATAATAATAAAGTTGTACCAAAAGGTACTGCTGGGATTTGAACCGAGGATCTCCTATTTACTAAACAGGTGCTTTGACTAGCTAAGCCACAGCGCCTTGGGGCTGAGTTTTTGGGTTCCTCAGTATTGTTGCTAACTTACAATCTAAAGCACCTTGAGATAACTGCTGCTGTGATTTGGAGATAAAAATAAAATTGACTTGAATTGAAATGTATTAAAGATCCAGAACCCCAAAGTGTTCAGGAACAGTGTCACTGTTAGCTTCTTCTTCTGTTCCCAGACTGGTTTTAAAGTCAAGCCTAAGTCATGCTAATGCCATGTTAACAACAGGAGGGCACTTTCTGTTGGTGTGTAGAGCAACCTGAAACTTCTCAGGGATTAAATTTCTACACAAAAATAAAACCAGTCGACAAAAATACAACTTGGTGTCCTTAATGGTGACTGTCCCACCGTGTGGTTCCAAGCAGATGCCAAAGTGCTGTTACATAAAGAACTGATGACATCACTGTGGGGCTTCATATGGATGGTTCAAAATGCCAAATCCTGGTGATGAGGAGTGATTTGCTTCTCTCTTTAAAACCTCTCAGCTAACTCATGAGAGCAGGAACGTCTGTTTTTCTGTCTAAAATAAAAACATCTTCCAGCTCTGTAAAAAGCTCCTCTCGTGTTTTTCTCTGAGTAACTGAACCATGAAAGTTGAGGCCTCGCTCTGCTGGCGCACTGTTTCTGTAACGGTGTTATGAATGTGTGTCGTGTCCAGATTAGGTTGTGCAGACGTTTTCATCATTAAAGCTGATTGAATCTTTTCCCATTTGATGGATTGTTTCGTGGAAAACCAATTTTAGGATGATCGAGCTGCGCTGACCTGTGAAAGGTGACTCACACGTGGTCTCTGTGTTTGGACAGATCTCTCCGGGCAGCAAGGCGGCACAGGGTAACCTGATGCAGGGTGATGTCATTGTCGCCATAGATGGTGTCAGCACCGAGGGGATGACTCACCTCGAGGCCCAGAACAAAATCAAGATGGCAAACTACAACCTGGCTCTCACCATGTCCAAGTAAGAACCGACTCCTCCCTGCTCACACTTCCTGTCTGTAACAGCTTCCTGTTTGTCCTCCTGCTGCAGCTCAGATGTTTCTGTTAATGTGAAAATGTAAACCTTTTAGGCCCCACACAGGTGACAGTTACACCTGTCAGTCTCTGAGGTCACATTGGTTGGTAATAACTCGTTTGGGGTGTCAGAAGATCTGAAGGTGTCTAACGGTTTTTATGATTCTGTGTTTTTTGCATTCGTTAATCACTCTGCAGAAAAACTGGTCAGATATCATAAATAAAAAGTCCCGTTGGGGTTAAAGTGGACACGTTCTGCTCATCTGCACCTCCATATTTTATTCTCACAATCTCCTGCAACAGCTTTGCATGATTCACAGTTCAAAATAATCCTCCTTTGTGTGATATTAAGCCTCCGTGCACCGCCTCAGCTCATCCTCTGTCTGAAATGTAATTTGTGAAGTTTCCTTAGTTCTTCGGGTTTTGATCCTGTTATCCTGTGTATGATGTTGGATTCAAGTGCACGGCCACTGCTTGGAATGAAGGTTGTGGATTTTGGGATTCCCCTCAGTCTGCTGCATCCTTTGCGCTCGGATCATTTCCTCCTTTCAGCCATTACGTTTACGTCTCTTTGTGCCATGAAGACGTCTGGCAGCTGAGAGGGAAAATAATGTTGGTCCACAAAGCGCTGGCTGCGGTCTCTCATAACCACAGAGCCTCGGGGTGATGAAGATAAGATGCTCAGCTCAGGATGAAGAGACGCCGTCTTTCTTTCCTATTATTGTTTTAAATGTTTTGCTGGTGTGAGGTCAAGCTTGTGATGAAGCGGTGGAGACAGGCCAGGAAATCAATGTTAACCCCCGCTCACCCTTCGAGCTGTATCGACTGATGAGGCGGACCGCTCACAATAAACTGACTTCAGTCAAGTTTTCATATCGGGGTCATTTTTCTTTTCCCGCCAGAACAAAACGACTGTAATGAACCTGTGAAGAGACAGAGGGTGGTGGAAACTGAACGTGAGATAAAAACCTCAGAAGACCACACACTGAAGATAACCACAACCTTATCGTCATCATAACATCCTGTTTGATTCTCTTTTTTATTCTAATGGGACCAAAAACATCATTTTGCTTCTTTTCTCAACCACAGGAGTCGCCCCCTGCTGGAAACTAAAAGGAATGCAGCTTTAATTGGCAGCCTGGAGATCTTGGTGTGACTTTCATTCCTGAAGAGGTCGAAGTCTGAAATTCTGAATGCCAAGATGTCGGCACACAGAGTCAAACAGCATCTGTTGTGTATCTGCGACGTGTTAAATAAGTCGCACATCTGTCTTCTCGCTAAGAACCAACACGGTCCTGGTTTTCAGATGGCCCCGCCCCTCCCTGAGCCTGGTTCTGCCAGAGGATTCTTCCTGTTGAAAGGTTTTTCCTTCCCACTGTCGCCAAAGCACTTGTTCGTTGCCTGATTGCTGGGGCTTCTCTGTATTTAAATAGAAAGGTCATTAGCTTGTCTGAGAGCACTGCTGGGAGTTGAGCCTAGTATCTTCTGTTTAGAAGACAGATGCGTTACCCAGCTAAGCCCCACTCCAACAGCACGAACATGGTCCAGAGGTCCAGTTCAAGGACTCCTGTTAGCTGAGGCAAAGCCTAGGAGGCAGCTAGCAGCTAGAGCTGCCAACATGTAGGACAGGGGTGGGGAACTCCAGGCCTCGAGGGCCAGTGTCCTGCAGGTTTTAGATCTCACCCTGGGTCAGCACACCTGAATCACATGATTAGTTCATTACCAGGCCTCCTCAACAAGACATGTTGAGGACATGTTAACATCTGACCTCCTTTTATTACTTTCTCTGGAGAAATTGAAGCTTTTCCTGCTGCTGATGTTTTTTTCTATAAGAGCCACAAGCAAAGCGATTTGTAAAAGTCCTGCTTAGACGTTTCATCACACGGTGGTTTCAGTTTGTTTTTGATTATTAAACCTGCTGAATGAATAAAAGCAGATCTGTATGGATGCTGTCACGCTGCCGCTCTGACAGACTACACTGTTAATCTGTCAGAGTGCAGATGATTGATGATAACCAGACTTGGTCATTTCTACGAGGCACAAACATTCAGAGGAACACACGAGAATGAAAACATTCACAATTGCATGAACACGCTCCACGTTCTCTCTCTTAGATAAGCTGCCCTCGTTTCACGATGCGAGCATCGTCACCTCTCTTTCTTTCCTCCGTGCAGGTCGAAGCGTCCGATTCCAATGGCGGCACCGAGAATGGATGCTACAATTCCCATCTTCCCTCACCAGCAGGTAAATGAACCCATAATGCATCTAAATGATTATTTTATTCTTCAGCAGGAAGAATTTACTTCACCTTTGTTCTGTCGGCACATCTGTCAGCATACAATGATTACAGAAAAGTAAAAACACTGTAATGCACGCATACATGTTTCCTCATACTGAAGTAACTTCCTTATTCATTAATTTATGCATTGGATCTTTTTTTTTCTGTACTTACTATTTATATTTCTAATCTTTGTCCTGTATTTGTGCAGCACTGGTTATTTTTGTCTACAGTGAAACAAAACATTGACAAGACGTGTGCACAGAACTCTAAAACCCAGGACGAATGCTGTAAAGCTTCAGCATCACAGCGAGGACCAAAATGTCCTCAGCTCCCACAGATGCCCTCACTCTGCTTAAATGTCCTCCACACACACACACACACACACACACACACACACACACACACACACCAGTTAAAGGTACTTTGGAGAAACGTAACAGGCTGCTGCCCCCTGGTGGCTGCAGGAAAAAAATGCAAGAAAGGTCAAACTCAGCACCTCAAAAATGTTTTGTGCAAAAACAAAAATGCAGGAAAACAGAAACAGGAGCAGTCATGATGAATTTCATTTCCCTTTTAAGTTAAGCGCTTTCCAGCAGTGATGATGGATCAAACACTACAGATTAACTTAAAATAAAAGGAACGTATTTGGTCAGTTTATTTATTTTTAAACTAATTATTTCTTTTTTCTTTTTTTTATGATTTTGTCAGTCACTTTATGCTTTCAGGCTTTTATACTGAAGGATCTGGGTAAAATAACAGCAGCTTGCTTAAAAAATATATATGTCGTCTTTTAAGTGTGTTCTCTGCTGCTCCCTCTCCTTCCTGTCTCCTCCCCCTCCTGACGCCTCCGTCGGTGCAGGTAAACGGCCGCAGTGCCTCCTCCGGGCCTGCAGAGGCAGACTTTCCCGGGGGGCATGCGGCAGCGGTCAGCCCCGCTCAGAAGAGGCAGTATAACTCCCCCATCGGCCTGTACTCAGAGGAAACTCTTAGGGAGATGGCAGCGATGCAGGCGGGTCGGCCTGCGGGGTAGGTGGAGGCGTTAGAAGCCCTGCGACATGTTTAATGAGAGGTCAAGAAGCAGAGACAGATTCAGAGATGGTTCAAAGAGGAAGAAAAATAAGTTTCCTGTTTGGTGTGGTATCAGGAACTGCTGTCTCCGGTGTTTCGGTTCATACGAAATAATTCATGTGGACCCATTCTGCTCATTTCTACATTTATAGTCCTGGATTCTCGTACAGCTCTGCATGAGTCACAGTTTAAAATAATCCTTCTTTATCTGATACTGGGTTTCTGTTCAGCCCCTAGGTCAAGCTGTTTTAGCTCCGCCCCCTTCAAGAGGACTTTTTATAAAATAGGTTCCTGTTAACCTTGCAGTAATCTCAGTAAACGAGAACGCTCTCGACCTTTGACTCTAAAGAGGAGAAACACGGGTGCATCTGAACGTTCAGTGTCATAAAAGTAAAACCAAATAAGTGATCCTGTCGTGTGTCCTAAAACAAAACATGTTAAACTGCAGCTCCACCACACCCATACACACACTACACTTACTCTAAAACTTACTAATGTACTCAATGGGGACTTGATGTTTTCACACCCCGAAGGAGTGCAGACAAGTTGGCGTCTCCCATGCAAACTGCAGGCCACTGCAACAATGTGCATTTGCAAATATGTACAGCTGACCTGAACGCGATGGAGCTCAGATACGTGCTGTGCAGCTAAGTTACAGCTAGCTGACTAACCTTAGCTTGCTGTGTAATGTTGTCTCTGTGTAAATCATGTGTTAAGCCACCTCAGTGTTAGCTTTTGTCCTTATGTGGAGTTTGTGTTGTGCTGCGATGCATTACTTTACAGAAAAAGGTGCAACGAGCCGACCGATCCAAACACACACTTCTGCATCAACTGCAGCTGCAGTGAAAGTGTGTGTTTACAGTCACGAACACATATATAGTGACACACGCACACACACACACTCCATTAATAGTGTGATTCAGTTACTCCGTCACCGAAGAGCCCAAACACCTGTTAGTTTGTTTGGCTGCTTTTAAAGGTCAGGGGACCCTCTGGACACACACACACACACACACACACACACACTTATAATAATAATAATAATAATGTTGCTATAATGATCATACCATATGCACATATGTCGCTGACTCTTCTTAGATAAAACTCTGTAGGCACAAAGATTATTGACATTTATGTGTTTTTTCCGCACATATTATGTTAATCATGTACAGTAGCTCATCTCAAAGTTAACGTTGACATCACAGATACGTTCCTGCACTTCCATAAATAGGTTTCACACTTAAGTATGCACACCCCTGTTTATTATTTCTACTAATAATACTAATAACAACCAGTGTTGGGACTAACGCGTTATTAAGTAACGCGTTACAGTAACTACGTTATTATTGTGGTAACGAGCACGGTAACTAGTTATTATGCCAAAACCAGGAACGCGTTACTCGTTACTGGGATTTAGATAGGCTCGTTACTCGTTGCTGCGTGTGGTGGATATCGCGAGCTTCCACAGATTCAATAACATTAGCAAGTGGTGGAAGCCAGCAGGTGGATGAAGGAAAAGGGAGGCAAGAGGAGAGACCCGAAGCGGCCGCCGGTCCGAGTGTCAGGTGAACTGAACTTCAGGTAAGAAGTTATGACCTGCAGTCTATCTGGGTCAGATATAAACCAAGTTTAGGTGGAGTTTATTTTCGTTATGCTGACATTTTCGTACTGCGTGCTAGCTAGCATGACGGAGTTTCTATACAGCTGGGTGGGTGCTATGTTACTGATGTTGAACTTTATTTTGTTCATACGGTTAATTATTAGAGTTTCCAACCGTCCGTAAAAAACAGAATCGTCTGGTATTCAGAGAAAATATTACGCGTTTTCGTACTGAGGTGAAAAGCAACACAGTTTGTCCCGGACTTCAGCTACAATGAAAAGACAAAGCTGAAGCTGCACAGCTGCCTCTTCTTCTCTAATTCTCTCCTCTCCTGTTTCTACTTCAATCATGAAACTGATCAATGATCAGCTGATCGGCTTTTCTCTCTTGTTTATTTATCTCCCACTTTGCGCCAGAAAGAGGAAACCAGCGGATGTCGCGTTAAACAACAGCAGCACGTTTAAGCTTGATCAGCTGTTGTTAGAATTTATTTAATATTAATTTCTAGTATCAGCTGATGTTTGCTGGAGCCAGCTGTAAAGCTGCTGGTCATGATATCGGTTTGGTTATCTGGTGAGAGGGAAACATGCAGATGAAACCAGGAGATGTCCTTACTGAATCATCAGAGCTGAACAGGTGATGGAGAAACAGGTTTACCTTTTAGGTGACATGAATGAGTTGAAGGAAGTTATGAACTGTTTCTGAGAGACAAATAACACCAGGATCCTTTTCTACGTAGCTGACAGCTGGTAACTGTGCAGGGGCGGGTCTAGCAAAGTGTTGCCAGGGGCCAGGTAGGGCATTAACAGGAAAGGGGGACACAAGGAAATACTTTTCTTTCTTATTCTCATTTAAAATGTCTCGCTTTTAAAAAAATAATTATCTGAGTCTTACAACAAACAATTGATAGATTGATACATATATACCATCAGAGCAGTGTACATCACTGTCACAACAGTGTTTATTTTCATTCAAAGGCTTTATGATTTTTCCTATAATGGTGGGCCGGTCTCTGGTCAAGATGCCCGGGACGATTGTTTTGTCCCAGTCCAGCTCTGTATGCAGCTCATCTGCAGTCTGGTGTTACCTACATCTTCCTATTCAGAAGGCAGAATTTCCAAGTTCTGAGTACAATCAAAAGCACCACGACTGCAGTTTTTGTGTTGGATGTAAAAAGCAGGCTAGAATCATGGCGGCGGTCAACGACGGTCCAGGCGTGGGATTTCTCTCGTGGAAATGTGCACATTATTTTTTCCTTTCTATTGGTAGGTGGCACAGTGCACTTGTGGCAAGTAAGCAAGCTAGAAGACTGGCACTCTGGCTGGGTATCCAGTTACAGAAGCAACACATTAACAAGAGAATTCTGAGTAAAACCAAAGTTACTTTCCCTAGTAACTAGTTACTTTGAAAGTAACGAGTAACTTGAAGTAACTGAGTTACTTTTTTAGAGAAGTAACTAGTAATGTAACTAAGTTACTAATTTAAAGTAACTTACCCAACACTGATAACAACAATAATAATATCACCACTGCTGTTAATAATGATGAGAAGAGGAGCAATAACAAAGAAAAATACATCCTAATCCAAATAATTAGAATCGTAAATTAAGAAAAGGGAAACAGATAAATAACATTATGAATAAGTATGTAACAGAAGGCAGAAACAGAAAGAATATTAAAGGGGGAATATGTATCTGTGATGACAAGAAAGAATAAGAGAAGTGAAATGAACTCAAAGTCACCATGAACAGAAAAAACCAAAACAAAGAGTTAAAAAATGTCCAGAAGACACGTGACCACAACAAAGTCTGCCTCAGGCTCGACCCACTGAAGCTGGGATCTGTGGGATCTGTGGACAGGCTGTGATTAAATCTTCCTCTTCACTCGCAGAGCGAACGTCACAGCAGCCGACAGAGGATGTGACCTCTGACCTCTGATGGCCAGTGAATGATGCTGAATATGTTTTGTAACATCATATTCTCCTCTGTCTTCTCTCCTTTGTGCTTCCACGTGTTCGTCCTCTCTTCTGTCCCTGCTGTTGGTCGAACAAGGTTTTCCCCCCCGCTGCTCCACCGTTAGTATCCTCTGCAGCTGAATGCATCTTGGATGTGTGTTTGTTTAAAGGCATGGCGTGGGACGATGGCGAGTGCGGTTTTGCAGCTTTATAGGCCCCCTTATTTCAAAATTATCCGAGCAAACTGAAATTGTGGAACAGCTGGCTGCATGATGCCTTTTGCTTTCTGTGGGGGTTTTTTATAATTATTTGGTCTTTTTCTGAGGCAACTCTGCAGGAAAGTTTTCAGAATAAAAGCCTGCTAGAGCGTGAGAAGCTTCAGCCTTCAGGTTGTTTCTGAGCTGTAGTTTAGGGATTGTGCAGCAGTGGAGTGGACTAAATGTCAGCTGTGTCCCTGCTCTGATACGTTTGTGTGCTGGGATTAAAGGTCATGTTTTGACGCACTGCTAAAACGAGCTGCTGTGACGTTTCGCGGTGGACGCATGCAAATGTTTCAAGCATGAAATTTAAAGCATCGTCAGTCATTTCTAACCAATGTGCAGAAACCAGTTTGGGTTTTGTTGAAGTGGAAATAAGACTTTTCCTTTTTCTCTCCAGCTGTAAAGGACATCGCTCATGTTGTATTTATTACCCACAAAAAATGACATAATTTTATAGGAGAGGTTTCAGCTTGTGTCCAGTGTGTCGTTTGGAAGTCCAACATTTGCAGTAAAAAGGGTTTAATTTTGTATTTTTATCTGCTTTTGCACCAACAAACTTTGAGGTAGATTCATCTAATGGTTCAGCATCTGCAGTGTGGAACAAATTTATTAGACCATCACCAGAGTAAAGTTCATGTGACAGCTGGTTAATCCACCTGTGTGCACGAGCTCTGTTATCAGTTATATTAACTATAAAATACTATATAATTACGTTTGTTATCTGTGAATTTTAAATGTACTGTTTTACAAAAAATCAAAAAAATTATAGTTTTCTGCTTAAGATACAAAATTAGAGTCATTTACTCATTATTATTATTATTATTATTACTATTACTATGCATTTCTGAACAAAAAATGTAAAAACTGGGTTTGAATTTTTGGTTTGATTATTATTAAAAGTTGTACCTTCTCAATTTTGGCTATAAAATATGAATTCATTTTTTTGTTTTCCCAAAAAAATATTGATCTGATATTTTTTTATATATTTTTATTTATAAACAATATTTGTGTTTTCTTGATTCATGAGAGGTGATTTAATAAATTCATTACAGTGGAGAATTTATTATTATTATTATTATAAAATGGTTTTACTGTAATAATTTCTTTCAGCATTAAAAAAAAAACATATACATAAAAAACAGATATATTTCCTGGTATTTGTTGTTATTATTTAGAGCATAATGCACTAAAACAAAAGATTCTTCACCCTCATGAATGTGAAGCAGACTCTGAATAAAATGCAAATGAAATAAATCAAATCAAAGGTTCTTTTGTTCACATTATTAAGGAAGATCTGCTTGGTATTAACAGTTAATACTGTGAACCTATCAATGCCAATCACACAAATCTAATTTATATTTAATGGAATCTGTTTTACAGTTTTACAACATAAACTTTTTACACTTAATCAAGTTTACTTAATCAAATGAATTAAAGTCAGCATTCTCCAAAAGTTGAATCTGTTCATCTGGACGTAGCGTTTTGTGGGAGAAACGTTTCGTCACTCATCCAAGTGACTTCTTCAGTCTCAGCTGACTGCAGGTTTCCCCAAACCTTATAAACAGTACATTTGCATAATGACTGAAACCAGCCCACTGAAGGAACAATGGGCTGTGAGGTCAGTTCCTTAATCTTAATTATGCAAATTACCATGACCATTGATTAACAATCACTGACCAAAACCCACTGATCAAAGAACACTGATCAATGTCCATGAGTGGGCTGGTTTCAGTCATTATGCAAATGTACTGTTTATAAGGTTTGGGGAAACCTGCAGTCAGCTGAGACTGAAGAAGTCACTTGATGAGTGACGAAACGCTTTCTCCCACAAAACGCTACGTCCAGATGAACAGATTCAACTTTTGGAGATTTACTTTCCTGGATGATTGAGCATGCATCATAAAGTCAGCATTATTTTTGAGTCTGTTAAGTGGGCCAAGAACGGATCCCTGTGGGACGCCAGTCAGAGTTTTTTGTAGTATGTAAAACTCCTCTTGTCGTGATGCTGTGGTGGTGTGTGTGTGTGTGTGGGGGGTTCCACCTTAAATGGAGGAGATTCTGTTGGAAACATTCAACTTTAGCCTGAAAACTTTAGCCTCACTAGTCCATCTGCTGTGAGCATGACAAACCCATCACCTTCACCCACACGCCTCACCTCCGTCCCTCCATCACCTTCTTTGTATCCCCACCTTTTCCCCTCCTCTTCCCAACCCGACAGCGCCGGCTTCAACCCCAGCGTGCTGAAGCAGACCGCCCTCTCCACCAGCAAGCCCATTGAAGTAAAAGGCCCCGGTGGTAAGGCCACCATCATCCATGCCCAGTACAACACGCCCATCAGTATGTATTCACAGGACTCCATCATGGACGCCATCGCGGGACAAACACAGACCAAGGGCCACGACGCTGGGTATGAACACCACCTCCTCCTCCCTCTCCACCTCCTCCTCCTTTCCTCCTTCCTTCTCTCTACTTTATCTCTAATTCTTCCTCCTAACATCCTCATCTTCCTCTTCTGTACCCACGTGCACACCTCAACACTGCCTCCTAGAAACTGAGTTTTTTAGACTTTCAGCATCAAAAACATCAAAAGCCACAACACCACCTGGGTTATGACTAACCTGGCCACAGTTACTATCGGTCCTGCTGAGGACTGATCATCCATATTTGTAGTTTCTAACACAGAGCCGCGGATGTATTACAGGCAGCAGCGCTCAGTTTACAGGCTGATGTTTTGAGTACTCAACCCAGAAATTTTTCTTGATGAGAAATTACTTTTCATTTGTTGTTTTTTTTTCTTTTTCCCTTTGCTGCCTCTTCTCTCTTCCCTCCTCTTCCTCCCTTTTCTCCTCTTTACTCTATTTGAAGTGTCCTCCACCTGTCCTTTCCTTTCTGTCTGTCCTCTTTGGTCTCAGCCTGCTTCACATTCAACTCATCGGTGACACTGATGTGATGATTTTGGTGCTGGTTATGTGAATATTGTGCTGCCTGTTTGTGCACATGTGGGGAGAGGGTGACTCTGTGGTGGCTTTGAGGAACTGCTAAGGTTTCAGTGATATCAGAAAGCAGAATTTTTGGTTCGGGCCACTCTGGGATCCTTTTTTTGTGCGTCGTGTGTTGTGTGGCTGAAACCTTGGGTGTGCTGTGGGAGTCGGTCCGTATGAGGTGGACCAGTTCGAGTCAGCCAGAGTCAAATGTTCCCCAGAGAGAAGTTCCCTCTGTCTGAGCAGTTCATCCCAATTTCTTTGCTCGTGATCATGTTTGACCCTGTTTACCTCTCGTCTTGTTGCCGAATGCATTACCAGCTCAGAGTCACTCTGATTTGTCAGAACCTGTTGATAAAGTCATGTTACTGCTGTGGTGTTTTTGGTGGTGTCTTCCTCGCCTGCTCTTCCTCTGTAATGAGATGTAGCACTGTCACTGTTTACTGTCCCCCTCCAAAGGTCTCCACGCCCATTCTTTATTTCAGCCTCACTAATTTTAGACCCAGATAAAGCCGCTCTTATTGAAGTGTAAGCCTGAATAAAACCACTCATCCATACAAGAGGGGGGCATCTCTGGAAAACCAATTACAGTCCAGTATGATATCTTCCTCCTCCTCCTCCCTCACCGTGTGTCCTTTACTGAGAGCCAGTAAAAGGTTTGGTTCCCCTGAGTTGTGTTAAAGCTTTGAAAGATCAAACATCAGACAGAAACATGACACGCGTCACCAGAATCAGCCGACACAGGCTGCAGTCCTGTCCTGCAGGGCGGAGCCAAACAAAAGGTGCACAGCTTAAAGGACAACAAAAGATTTCAAACTACTAAAAAAAACCTCAGAAAGATGGAAAACAACACAATGGTGTCGTTAATAGTTTTTAATGTTAGTATCTGTAACCACAAATAGACCAGAACAGCCGCACAAAAATTAAAAGACTAAAAACAGCCTGAAAGAGAAGAAACTGACTTTACAGCACAAACTGGTGGATGTTCAGAAAAATGACCAAAGCTGCAAAAACCCTGCCGAGGTTTCTGTTTATAAGAGAGAGCCAATCAGAAGCAAGCTGTCCTACAGGCAGAACAGCTCGTTTCAAACAGGATGAGCTGCTCCGAGGTCCAGGACAAGACAAAGAACATAAATAAGGAAGTAGAAATGAGCAGAAAGGTTCAGGTCTGTGTGGGCTGGACAAAAAAAAAGAGACAGAAAAACAGATGGAAAAAAGTCACAAAGATGCACAAATGAAACACGTGAGATTAACAAAAGCAAGGAGACTCAAAGCTGAATGTTCTGAGCCTCTTTCTCCGTTTTATCTCCGTTTGTTCCTTTTTCTAACAAAAAGACCTCAGACATGCGAGTCCAGCTTCCTCTTGGCTCCATCGAACGCCTTCAGTAACGTTTTGTTTGTGTGACCTTTGAAATATTAGATATTTAATTCCAGACTGAGAAGGATGTCAAAACGTTAACTTTGGGCAGGGAAAACTTGTTTCCGTTCACTGCTGGGCCCACAGCTCGAGCTTCACTGTCTCTTTATTTTTCACTTGCTTTGGTCGTGGGCGATGTGGCGCCCCCTGTCTGTGGTTCCAGTTCTGTCCCAGTCATGGACCGCCTCGTGGACAGCGCCTCGCCAGTCTATCAGGCCGTCCGGAGCACAGAGAAGGACCCAGCGCTGAGTGAATGGAGCAGCCGCAGCACCAACGTGCAGTCCAAGTCCTTTCGGGTCCTGGCCCACATGACTGGCACCGAGTCCTGTAAGTGTCCTCTTCCTCCTCCTCCTCCTCCTCCTCGTATTGTCCTCACTTATTTAAAACAAGATCGGGGAGCAAATAAAAGCAAGAACAGACTCATGTATGTTTCCATAGAAACAAAGGTGTGTAATTAGAGTAAATGATTACCTGTGGGAATGTTTTTAAAGTTAAATCTGATCATCAGGTGCTCAGTGTCGCCCCCTTTCCTCTGTTTCTGTTACAGCGCTCACTGAAGAGGAGGCGGCGGCTGTGAAGAGGAGCAGGTAGGCAGCAGAGCTCCAGTAGTCAGCTGCTGACCCCCTCACCTGTAGTCTCGGCTCTGCCACCCCCGACCTCATCTGCCCCGCCCATAAAAACACCTGCACACGCTTAAAGGCAGTCTCTGTTTGAGGCTCTGTGTGTATATACGTAAATGTGATGTGATTGGTTGGTGTCGGAAGCCTACAGGTGAGCTGTTCTCGTCACACAAAAGATGTGCAAAATATAGAAAATATAGCAGGTTAAGAAAAATCCCTTAAACCAAAGCACGACATCACAAACAGGACACAGGTGAGCTGCCTCTGACGAACCAACGAGAGCTGCGTGTTCAGCTCACACCAACAACCTCAGCTTCATTTTGAATCTGCTCACATGTAATGAGCTCATGTGACCAGCAGGAGGGGACACAGGACTGTGTGTGTGTGTGTGTGTGTGTGTGTGTGTGTGTGTGTGTGTGTACCTGTTTAGACATTCTTGTGGGGACAGTGTTCGTCCTCACAGGTTTGAAGGCATTTTTGAGGCTCCAAGTGTGGGTTTAGTGTCACAGTTACAGTTTGGTTATGGCTGGGGTTCATTTTTGATGGTTGAGGTAAGCAGCTAGGGATTCTGTCAAATAGATGTCCTCACTAAGATATCAAAACGAGAATGTGTGTGTGTGTTTGCTCAGATGAAACATCATTTAAAAAATTGGTGGTGCACCGCTTTCAGGTAATCAGCGCGGGTCGCAGGGTTCTAACATGTTAAAGCAAGCCTCGCCGTCCAGACTGATTCAACTGCATGAACTAATCAAAGTGAGCAGACACCAAAGAGTCCTCAGATGTGCTGAAAGGTTTCGATTACTGCCAGGGGACCACGAGGGACTCCCCTCCCCGCCCCTTTGGTCCTTTCTTTATTGATTACTGGTAACTGGTGTTGATTGGTTAAAGAGAGAGAACGAGTGTGCAGAGGAGAGTCATCCTCCAGCTCTTTATTGTCACGTGTAGCTAATGCAGAAGAAACTGAAAGTCGAGCAAAAGCCGCAAACATGACAAAGCAGACTTTTTATTCTCAGCCTGTGTGACGTCATACAGTCAAACTAAAGTATTTCCTTCACACTGTGAATTCCTACATTTGTGATTTCTAAAAATAAAAAAAACAATAAGAATAAAAACAGATCGTCTGTGCGTCGTAGAATTTAAATAAATAGATTTTTTTACTTGACTGTGTTTTGCTGATTAGCCTGCAGCTACTCGACACTCTGCTGGACTCCACCTTTCACCTGCAGAAACATGAACAGCTGAGACTGTCAGGTTTGGAGCTTTCCCAGTTTAAACAGGCTGCTGTGAGTTAGCATGTGCAAATAAGTGTCTGTGTTTAAGAGTTTTGGGTCTAATGTTGGTTTCAGGGATCAGGTGCCTCAGATGGCAGACACATGTCTAAGTTACGCCACCTTAAATCTTGCGTGGCTCAGAAGTCCTAAATGGGGCTTTACGTGGTCGAGGACAGTCTAAGAGTCCATGCTGTCAGACAAAGCCAGGTGTGGTGAGCTGCAGGTGAGGGCTGGGCCGAACGTCCGCTGACGACCTCTGAAGGTGTCGCTGCCCTCAGTCTGTTTTCCATGACTTCCTGTTTCCCCAGCGGCTCGTCTGAAATCTCATCACAGCCGAGTCTCCGAGAGGACGAGCAAACCTTTTAACCCCGCCCCCACCCGCCCAGCCCATCCCAGCTCTGATGGATGAAGCTTTCTATTCTCTGTGAACTTATTTAATCAACCCTCCATTACGCACCATCGATCTCTGCTTCCTCCCCCCCGTTTGGACTGAAATACAACCTCCTCCCCTTCAAAGCTCCGGCTCCCCTCTGTCCCTCGTCAGAGTCCATACGCCGTCCAATGAGTCACCGTGAATCAATAGGAGCAGAGGTCAAGCTTTTATCCGCCAATAAAGAGACTGTGTGCTTTTTCCTCTTTAGCTGTAAGTCATCGAGGAGGAAGCAGCTGGATTAGACTCACAGGGCTGAGCTGGAAGCCTCAAAGTAGAGAAGCAAAGACACAGAAAGAAATGTTTTTACTGCAAAATCCAGCTTCATGATCCTGATCATTTGAGAGCTGGGAAAGGTAAAAATCTGTCAGTTAAAGGTGATTTATTCTGCTTATCTCAGGATCTGTGTTCTTATTCTGGGACAAGTTTTAACTATTTCTTATTTATCATAATGACTTTGTGCAGCAAAGTCCTCAGCCTGAAACAAGGAGCTGGTGTCCGTACACCTCTAATGTAGAATCACTAACAAACATGTTGGTTGGCTAAATATAAAATCCTTAGTCTTATTCCTCAATACCTGGAAAGAAAAACTGAGTAGAAGCAAATAAATGAGGTTTTTTTAAAGCCTTTCTGAAGTAGCTTTGCATGATTCACAAATCAAAATAATCCTTATCTATCGTGTGCAGGAAACACTCTCAGAATAAAAGTTTATGTCCTACAATGTCTGTCTGTTCCTTTAAAGGACAGCTGATCTGTTAAATAGCAGCTCTCCAGCTTTGCATGAGTCACAGTTCATCCTTCGTCTGAAACAAGCTGTTTTAGTTCCTCTGCGTTTAGGCCAAGTTTGGTGGGTGTGGCTTTGGCGTCTGCGATGACTATATTAGGAATATCCACCCTCTATGACATCATCCAGATCCAAGAGTAGAAAACTGAGATAATCAGAGTGTTTAAATCCACCTGGGCTTACGCTGACTTCTTTTCATGCAGGTCTGTGCAGATTAAACAGCTTCATCGATGAAAATAAGAGACTAACACAGTGACAAGGTTGCAAAGAGTGCAAGGAGGAAGAAAATGTGTTAAGAGCTCAGATCAGCCATGACATCAGCACACGAGGGGACACGGGGAATGAAACAGAGTTCAGCAAAATAAAATAAAAACCTGGACAAATGGTTTGTTTGCTCAGCAGGAAATAATAATCACCCTATTGGCTCTCCATAGCTTTGGTGTGTGTTGATGTGAGTTTTTAAGGATATATGCTACCAGAGTTTCAATGTTGCATTCACGTGCTAAAGGGAGAGTCTGACATGTGGGTTTCATCTGCTTGTTTTCCAGCTTTTTGTATCTTCTTCTTATGCTGGAGTTACACTGAACTAAATCCACATAGTTGTCACGCTTTAGAGCCGTTACCGTCTTTCAGGAACCACATCTGAGTGATCGTGTCAGAGTTTCCTCTGGTTTGATCTCTGTGCTTTGTACAAATGTTTTTGCAGAACCGGAGAATAGAAAAAAACCTTTTTGACATTTGATCCAATGTTTTTGAGACCAAAGCAGTGAGGTGACGTCATCCTGTCAGCTGTCTTTAAGCTGTCTCGCAGTTTCCTGCAGGATCTTCTGTCTGTGGTGTTGTTGGTCTGGTGAAGGCGATGGAGTTTCTTATTTATGGGTCTTTGGGTCCTGATTTGATTATTGATTATTTGTTAGACAGAAAGAAAAAGGTTGATGGTCCATCCGAGTAGCACCTGAGCAACATCAGGGGGGAGAGAGCGGGGGTCAGGATGGAGACGTAGGGTCTCAGCTTGGATGCTCATGTGCTAACAGGTAACAAACAGGTGACCTCTGCTGCTGTTGTCTCTACACCTGCAGCCTGAAGCGACAGCCTCCCGCTGGTTTCGGCCTCCAGCACAGAGCTGCAGTCACCAGGTACAAACCCCGCTGGCAGGTGCGCTTGCGGCCGTGGGCTTCACAGCATTCAGTAACACAGCAGCTGCTTTTAAACGGAGGCTTCTTCAGCTAAAACTCCTGGCGGCACACAAGTGGATTGACAGGGTCTTTGGCACGGGTGGTGTTTGAACCCATAACCCCAGCAGTTCTGTCAGGATCATGTAGCACCTGAGTAACAGTCAGTAACCTCATCATCATTTCATCACCTGAATAACAGGCTGAGTCTCTGCTAACGCCCTCTGAAGGAGGGATGTTAAAGCTTTAGTTGCTGTTTGTTAATGAAGCTGAATTCAGTTTTGGTTTGAAGCCTCTAACCTTGTTTACATATTTTAGCTTCAACATCAGGTAAGTCTGACACAGCTAAGCTGATGCTAAACACCCAGACCTGAGACTGATACCCACCTGAAACCCCCAGAAAGAAAAACTGCAGGTTTACACCCCAAAATCTGTCAACGCTTCTTTATAGAGGGCCCTTTGTGCTTCTGTCCTGCTCAGCATTTTATTCTCTGTCTGAAACAAGCTGTTGATGCAAGTTTCTATATTCTTCTAGGATATCTGTGACAATATTATATCGACACATTCAGAGAGTGTAAAAACATCATAAACATTCAAATCACTCCAAAGCCCACTTTTTGGCTCACAAATTAAACTTTTGATTCATAAAACAGTGCAGCAGCCTGGATGTAATCCCTGCTTACTGAAACTTATCTATATTCAGATGATGATTCACAGTTGGAACAAGTTTAAGAGCATTTTTGACTCAGTCCAGGATGCAAACCAAACCTGAATGTGGTCTGTAGAGGTTTCTGTTTAAAAACAGTGAGTATCTGCACCTCAGGGGATGCTTGGAAGCCTAGACTAACCCTAACCGCCATATTCACAAAAAAATAGAAGAAAGGTTAGCTAAACAGTTTAGAGAGAAAGATTTAAAACCAGCAGAAACAATTACCTAAACCTGAAAAGCACATGGTTAACGCTCACATCAACAAAACTGCTCAAAGAGTTCAAAGTTATGGGTCATTTTTTAGCTGAAAATTCGTAAATATATATTAAAAAAAAGTGAAAATAGTTAAATGTGCTCTAGAAAAGCTAGCTAGAAATTAAATTGATTGTTGAAATGCAGTTCAAATTAATAGCTCCACTGATGAAATAGTTAGCTAATTCACTCTAATCACATGGATAAATGACTAAATAAAATAAATACTACATGTATATTGTATTTATTTGACTCTAAGCTCTGCAGAAGATTTCCTATGTACCCGGCTCTACTGTGCGTATAACAATGACAAAACATTATCTTTATCTTAAATATCTGATATAGCTAATGAAATGCATGAACATGTAAGTATGTCAAAGACATCAATAATATCAGCTAAAACTTCATTCAATGTTGGAATATTTATCCAAGTAAATCTAGTAAATTCCACATATATTAGATCGAAACTGCTAGAAGAAAGCATTAAATTCTTACTAACACAGTGTTACAGAATAAAAGTCAGACACAACAGTGAAAAACTCATCTTTCAGGATCTTTACACCTATTGATGAGATTACAATTTGAGTCCGTGTTGATGACTAACTTAGCTTGTGGTTTGAAACATGCTTAGCTTAGTTCAGGTTGTACTCAAAAAAACTTTAAGTAGTTAATTCCATAACTACTACTGAGGCTAACTACTTGAGGCTCACTATGACCAAAAATCCCGGACAAGCCCCCAAGTACAAAACTGAACCTGATGACTGAACCATTTGGAAATGATTCTAAATAGATAATAATGACATTTCTTTCCCTCTCCAGCCAGTATGGTGCACCTCCTACCATGCAGCAGGCGCCACAAGTTCCACCCCCACAACAGTACCAACCAATGCCACAGCAATACCAACACGCACCTATGCAGCAAGCTCCACAAGCTCTGCCCCCACAACAGTATCAACCAATGCCACAGCAGTACCAACAACCACCCACACAGCAGGCTCCATCCACTCAACAGAGCTCAATTCAGATCCCTGTTGGCTCCGCCCCCCCTAAGGTGATCAGTACTGCCTGCATCTACCCTTCACAGCCAGGTGAGTTTCTGTTTTGTTTATATTAACTTGCACATATAATATTTATATACATTTACATATTTATACTTCTTCCACCCACAGCACCACCTATGGCTCCAGCTGCAGTCCCACCGCAGCCCCGACCTCCAGCCGCCGCCCCGGCCCCGCTTCTGGCTGCTCCCGCATCCTCCAACAGACCCCCGTGGGTGACCGACTCAAACTTCGCTGATAAGTTCGACCCCGGCAAGACCACCTCCAGCACCATCAAGGTGCAGCCACTGCCCCAGGCCGCCCCTCCCCCACCAGCGTACATCCCTAACCCCTCCCCTGCTGGGCATGCAGCTCCCAGCCCCGCCCCCATCACCCCCAGCCCTGGCCCCGCCCCCTTTCCACCTGTGGCCAGAGGCGTGGCCCAAAGAGCGGAGAGGTTTGCAGCCAGCAGTCGCACGCCTCTGTGCGGGGCCTGCAACAGCGTCATCAGGTAACACACTGACACACTTCTGGAGCCTCAAGTGGAGATCAGAGGAACTGCAGCTTTTGGTGCTTTATTATTTTGCTCCTGAGGTTCCTCCTATGGGTTAAAACGAGCGACGTTAATGAAACTATGTCACTTTAAGGACAAATTAAAATCAGATTACTTAAAATGATGCTGCTGTTGTTGCAGGGGTCCCTTCCTGGTGGCCCTTGGCCGGTCCTGGCACCCCGAGGAGTTTAACTGTCACTACTGCCACATGTCTCTGGCCGACGTCAGCTTCGTGGAGGAACAGAACAACGTGTACTGTGAGAACTGCTACGAGGAGTTTTTCGCCCCAACCTGCGCTCGCTGCAACACCAAGATCATGGGGGTGAGATTGTGTGGCATAACCGCTGTGAAATTTTCAGACACCATTTCTGATTTTATTTTCCTTTATTTAATGTTATAAAACCATAAGTTTTGCACTGAAATGCCACCCGTATGTGAAACTAGAGGCTGATTAGACCTTATTAAATGTTGTCACACTGTATGTCGCAGGAAGTGATGCACGCCTTACGGCAGACATGGCACACCACCTGCTTTGTGTGCGCAGCCTGCGGGAAAGCCTTCGGAAACAGCCTCTTCCACATGGAGGATGGAGAGCCGTACTGCGAGAAAGGTACGCCAATACGACGCCATCATCACAGCTGCGGGAAAAGCTGCACAGACATCAGGCAGACGCAAAAAACTGTCACATGCATCACGCTCAGAGAAGGAACAGCCAATTAGAGCCTCAGTGCAGCCCCTCAATTTTAGCTCCTCTTTCTTTTGATTGGCTCTGCCCCCACAAACAACAAGTGGGTGGAGCTTCTGTGTGCTCTGTGTGACATCAAAAAGATCCAAGAGTAGAACAAAGTGTGTGAAACAGATTAACAGGGATTACTTACTTCGTATGATTCACTGTTTTTGGACTCACGGCTGCCATCTTCAACACTTCCTGTCTCTGTGTCGCTCAGATTACATCGCGCTCTTCAGCACTAAGTGTCATGGCTGTGACTTCCCAGTGGAAGCTGGCGATAAGTTCATCGAGGCTCTGGGTCACACCTGGCACGATACCTGCTTTGTGTGTGCGGTAAGGACCACGAGCAGCTGGGGCTGAGGGGGCTCCTGTCATTTAAATCTTCCGATGCAGGGGAGCAGAGGTCAGTTTGAAGTTTTTCACCCCGGTTTTCTCGTCTGCAGGTCTGCCACGTGAACCTCGAGGGTCAGCCCTTCTACTCAAAGAAAGATAAACCTCTGTGCAAGAAGCACGCTCACGCCATCAACGTGTAAACCTGCCAGATCACGCCTCATCACGCTCCAGTTTTTTTTTCTTTTCTTTTTTTTGTGCAAATTTCAAATTTCTGCTGCCTGATGATTCTGCTTCAGATCCATCCGACCCGTCGCATCACGGACTGTGGTTTATTTTTCTACCAGAAAGAGTGTGTGTGTGTCTGTGTGACTGCTGAGCTGCAGAAATACAGGTGACTGTATGGAGTCTGCAAGGTGCCAAATTAAATATTATATTTTTTAGTGTTTAATAATAATTATCAAACATATAACAACAAAAATATTAAACTGGCTAAACTATGCAACAAGGATTAAATAGATATTTAAGTAAGTCTAAATAATAATATTATGACAGTACAAGTATTCTTCAGATTTTTTTTCTTTATTAATTTAATTAATTTTCTGGTTTTCAAAATTAGTCTTCTACCAAATTTTTATAGTCAGGAGGAAAAAATTCTTTCTAATAAATATCAATAACAGAGTGTTTGAAGTATGTTTATTTTTCTCTTAAACATAGGGTTAAAGTAGTTGGATATTTAGGGTTAAGAGGGTTAAGAGAGTTTTTTAAATTATTTTGATAAAGTTATTATTTTTATGAAAAAAACATTTTTTTTTCTTAGGAGAAAAAAACGTTAGAAATAAAAATTATTATAAAGTTTTATTAGTACTTTTTTTTTGCTTGGTTTGTAGAGTTTCAAATGAAATTTCAAGTTAACTTATGAATTATTTCATATGAATGAAATTACAACTTTATTGTAATTAAACATTTTTTTAAAAATTTGCTTCCTTTTTTAGTGGCACTCTCTGGACTCCGTACAGCTGATATGGTTCTCACCATTTTTTGGACTCTTCTTGGTAATGTGCCTCTGTTGACTGTTTGAATGCTACCTTAATATTTTTATTTCACTTTTAGACTAAAATAAAATTATATTAAAGTTTTTATGAGGCAATATGAAGTGAAACAATAGACTGCAGAGAAGCTGAAAAACAGCAGCAAACTGGAGATTAAAAAAGACTGAAAAGTGTTTCTGGCGTTGAAACCTGTCGTCACCACTCCGACTCTGGGGGCGTGAACACACGACAGGTGACACGTTTCTGTGGCCCCGCCTCACCAGGTGAACCTCCAGATGTTTTAAATGTGAAAACCACGTCTAAATGCACAGAGATACTGTGTGAGTGACGGAGTCTAGATAAACTGGAAACGTTAAACTGCCCACAGAAGCTGTTTGGCTCCAAGTGCAGGTGTGTTTCTGCTCTCACGCCACACTAAGGTGCATTTGGACTTGTTTGTTCAGGTGAACCTGCTCAGGCGAGGCAGCTCTTCGACTTCACGTGCTTCAGGGGGAGAAATAACCTTGAATTTCATATTTATTCGACAGTGTGATCTTTATTGAGACACTAGTATATCGTCACTGCTGCGTGGAAATGATTAGTTATTCGATTCATGTTTGTTTCAGAGCGTTTGGCATCACGTGGTTAAGTTTGAGTACTGATTTCATGATGATTTATTGTGTGTTTTTTTAACTACACTGTAAATGTGATAACCTTAGTCTGACTGTTAACAACACAATGGCTCCGCCCACACTGCAGACCGTGAATCCTCCCAAATCTGAAAAAGATTACACTTTGCATTTTCTTTCTTTTTTTTGTGAAATCAAACATGTGGCTGCTCTCATGTTTGTAAAACACAGAATAATCTTATATGTATTTGGATCATTACAGCTGGGGAAACGGACTTCAGTGAAAGTTTTTTAAAGCATTTCTTTGTTAATTTTCATACGTTTTTAATACAAAGACAGTGCAGTTTTTTAGGAGCCTCTCTTGGCCATTAAAGGAACATCAGCAAACCACAACTTAATTCAGATCTTTAATTTGACTTGTTCTCTGCTAAGACTTAATCATTAAGCACATAAAGACTTTTTTACATTTTAAAAACTTATGCCATGGTTCACGTTCCAATAACCAGTCACCCTGTTTTAGTGTCCTCCTGTGGCCACTGGAAGAAGTGCAGCTAAGCAAACAGAAACTCTTGGTGTATTAAAAAACTGTAAACAGAAGAAGCATTGTGTTTCTGAAAGCCGGATTTTCTTTAAAAAATCTAAGTTTTTTTTTTTACTTTGTTCCGCTTTTGTCATTGAAGGCAGCATGTTTTAGCACCACCTAGTGGCCAACAACAGAACAAACCACAATGTAATTAAATTCCAGTCCTTTGTTGAGTTACACTCTGTTGTAATGTTGGGTTGTGTTCGGTGAGAAACCTTAGCAGGATAGTAGGAAGAATACACGATCACACTGGTCCTGGGAAATCCACAGCGTATCCTTTAATGCACATTCTCTCCATCAACCAAACAAGGCCCGGTTGAACGGCTGCTTATCAAACATGACACACAGTGTTCATACAACCCGTACTAGCGTGCAAGCACGTTGTTCCCATAAATCACAGAGAGGGCAGTGGCGCACACTAATGACCTCATAACCCCTTGACATATGTTACATTAAAGAGACACCACACCATTGTGACTGTTGCAAACTGAATACTAAAGTATATAAAATAATTAAATTCATCTGACTTTCTTGACTTCCCAAAACCATTTAATACTGCTGTGGTGTTTTAGTGGCCTCTGGTGGTGATTATAGGAAATGCAATTGAGCAAATGGAAACTTTCGTTATATTAAATAATTCTATAAACAGAAAAGATTTTGTGATAAGTTTCTAAGAGATGAATTTTTAAAAAAATGACTATAATGGGGTTTTTTTGTTTTAATTTTTTAATGTAATTCTATTTTTGCATTCTTTCACGACAAATAGTTTTGGGAGCATCTAGTGGCCATGAGAGGAAGTGTAATTAACCCCGATAACAATATAAGATGATTCTTTAAAAAAAAACAAAAAACTCCAGTTTTACTGTAGGTACATAAAAGAATGAAAAGCATCTGAACACACTTGAGGTGTTGTAGCAGCCTCAGGTGGCCGCTAGAGGAACTGCAACTAAGCAAACAGAAACTTTCGGAATTGTGAAATGTTTTGCAAAAGAACAAGAGGAGAATTTTTTTGGAACTAATACATAAAGTACTACACCTAGTGACCAGTAGAGGAACTGCAAATAAGTAAGCTTTTGGGCTGAACGCAGCTTGTAAACTTTGGTTGTTGAGCAGTGTGAACGGAGTCTCTGGTTCTTTGATTTAAACTTTAATTTTATTCTGTGATTTAAATGAAATTGTTTGTCTCCCTGCGGAGAACCGTGCCTTTGCTGAAATCCACCTCTGCTCGGTCTGACCGGCACACTGACCAGTTTGTGTGCCGGTGTACAGTTTTTACTCTGAATTGTACTTTTATACAGTTTGTGTGTTTTTCTGAGGATGAATGTGTGCATGCGGCATGTCAACATCAGTTTGTGAAAAAAAGAGAAGCTAACGCGACTGTTCACCATTATTTTTGAGTGTTTGTAAGTAATGATGTCATACTCTGAGTGAAGAACTCGGCGTTACTTTTTGTTTAAGAGGTTTTGAACATTTGAAGAGTTTTTGTGTTGCAGGTTGAATAAACTGAGCACTTCAAACACCTGGAAGCATCTTCTGGAAACGTGTAATTGATTTATTTTTTCTGATATGAAGATTTGTTTAAGAAGCGAGGAAATAAAAATATGTTGAGCTCCTGAATGTGCAATCAAAAATCAAAACTTTTAAGCTAAAACTGAAATAATAAATTAAAACACATGAAATCTGGCAGGTGTTACAGAATGTTTCTACATTTTGAGAATAAACTAGGAATTCAATTCAATTCAGTTTTATTTATAAAACACCAAATCACAACAACAGTCGCCTCAAGGCGCTTTATATTGTAAGGTAGACCCTACATAATACATACAGAGAAAAACCCAACAATCATATGACCCCCTATGAGCAAGCACTTTGGCGACAGTGGGAAGGAAAACTCCCTTTAACAGGAAGAAACCTCCGGCAGAACCAGGCTCAGGGAGGGCGGGGCCATCTGCTGCGACTGATTGGGGTGAGAGAAGGAAGACAGGATAAAGACATGCTGTGGAAGAGAGACAGAGATTAATAACAGATATGATTCGATGCAGAGAGGTCTATTAGCACATAGTGAGTGAGAAAGGTGACTGGAAAGGAAAAACTCAATGCATCATGGGAATCCCGCAGCCTACGTCTATTGCAGCATAACTAAGGGAGGATTCAGGGTCACCTGGTCCAGCCCTAACTATATGCTTTAGCAAAAAGGAAAGTTTGAAGCCTAATCTTGAAAGTAGAGATAGTGTCTGTCTCCTGAATCCAAACTGGAAGCTGGTTCCACAGAAGAGGGGCCTGAAAACTGAAGGCTCTGCCTCCCATTCTACTTTTAAATAGAGATTGAAAATGTGACGTCATTCAGGGGTAAAACCGCAAAGGATTGTGGGAACGAGTGGCAAGTCATACTAGCGCACGCAGGCTTTCACATGAAAACAGTCACACAGCGATAAAAACAAACACAAAATGGCAAGTAGCTGTTGTATTGTTAACTGCAATAGCCGGTCGCATGACAGCCACGGGAAGCCGACGGGTAAAGAAATCGTTTTTATCGGATTACGTCGTGGAAGAGAAATTGTTCAAGCCATGTTTCCGAAGTAACAAAGAGCCGACGGATGACCTGGATTGCAGCCATTCGAAGACCAAATATAACGTCCCAGAACACTCCAGCTCACATGTTAGTCTGCTCCAAGCATTTCCACAAAGGTACGTCTTCTGTTGTAGTTATTATGTAATTTATCATAACATAATTGTTGATGTAGGTTACAAATAAGTCTAATATTGATTTGAATTGAATTCGTTGCGCTATGCTGCTTTGTTCACTGTGGCTTTGCGGGCTAATGTTTGTTGTGTTTTGTAGGAAAACCAGCCTACAAAATGCAGGAATGCGATGCAGACTGGGCACCTCTATCAGCCTGGGTCATACCGAGTTTAAAGCTGCTACCACAGCCAGATTTGATCGGTTAAGAGAGAGAACGATATCAAAACAGCCACGAAACGTCCCGCATATATGTGCCCAAGGGTTGTATTGAAGCAATCAAGTGATGAATAACTGTTTTCCACTATGTTGTTTTGCAATGTTGTTTTTCACTGAAGCAGCTAATAAAGCATAATCGAATACAATTTTGCCTCTTTCTTGTAAGATTCTATAATAGAATGAAACAATAATGCCAGTTATATCGTCTTGATGCATTCTCAATCATCCAGGAAAGTAAATCTCCAAAAGTTGAATCTGTTCATCTGGACGTAGCGTTTTGTGGGAGAAACGTTTCGTCACTCATCCAAGTGACTTCTTCAGTCTCAGACGAAACGTTTCTCCCACAAAACGCTACGTCCAGATGAACAGATTCAACTTTTGGAGAATGCCAGTTATAAATAAAGACAATAAATTGAATGAATTATGAAACACTCATGTTATTTCTATTAGATCTGAAAATGTTGTGTAATACTACAACCTGAAACGACAAATAGATGCGTTGGCCTGTACAGGAGATAAAGGAAAAGAATGTAACAACAGCTGTGAAATGGAATAGTCCAAATCACCAAAGTAAACTGGACCTGGGCTTGTTGCAGGGATCTGAAGTTAATAAACAGCTTGTGAGTGTCTGTACTCACACTTAGGACCATATAATAATAAATATGTGCGTGATGAAAGTTGGGCAGCACGCTAACGTCCTTACTCCGCTCTGTATGCTCGTACGGGTCTGACCCTTTCACTCCTTTGATTTTTTCCTCGTCCTTTTTTTTGCCTTTTCATCGAGTCTGTCTTTGTACGGACCTGCCGTGTTCTCTGTCGTTTTGTACATAACTGTTTTTGGGGCAAATAAAATGCAAGTAGGGATTAAAACTGCAGAATTAATTATTACTGGTGCTGGAAATGCTAGCGCTTGATGCAGTGTTTTGATTTTGTTGCCACGGGTACCCAGAATGCAATGCGCGAAAGTCATGTGGTCTGTCAATCTCTGTTCTCTAGGAACAACAAGTAAGCCTGCAGTGTGAGAGCGAAGTGCTCTAATAGGGTGAGATGGTACTTACTATGAGGGCTTGCATTTTGGGTTAACTGAAGGCTTTTAGGGGAGTTTTTGGGACATCCCGATAATAATGAATTACAGTAGTCCAGCCTGGAAGTAATAAATGCATGAACTAGTTTTTCAGCGTCACTCTGGGACAGGATATTTCTAATTTTAGAGATGTTGCGCAAATGGAATGTGAACTTGAAATGTGAAGAGGACTCTCCATTTACATGTACAAATTGGAGTCTATTAGATAGATATGATACAAACCACTGCAGTGCAGTACCTGTAATACCTACAGCATGTTCTAATCGCTCTAATAGGATATTATGGTCAACAGTATCGAACGCAGCACTGAGGTCTAGCAGGACAAGCACAGAGATGAGTCCACTGTCAGAGGCCATAAGAAGATCATTTGTAACCTTCACTAAAGCTGTTTCTGTGCTGTGATGAGCTCTGAAACCTGACTGAAACTCTTCAAATAAGCCATTCCTCTGCAGATGATCTGTTAGCTGTTTGACAACTACTCTTTCAAGGATGTTTGATATGAAAGGAAGGTTGGAGATTGGCCTATAATTAGCTAAGACTGCTGGGTCTAGAGATGGCTTTTTAAGTAAAGGTTTAACTACAGCCACCTTGAAGGCCTGTGGTACATAGCTGATTATTAGAGATAGGTTGATCATATTTAAGATTGAAGAATTAATTAATGGCAGGACTTTGAGCAGTTTTGTAGGAATGGGGTCTAAAAGACACGTTGATGGTTTGGAGGCAGCAAATATTCAGAGGAACAAAATAAAAATGTGGTTCCTTATTTAATATCTGATTTTTATCCCCTAAAAATCTCTATTTTTCATATCTGCAGCTTTAAGAATATTTGAACCAAAAACGAAATAAAAAATGAGAAAATGAGTCATTGTACTGAGAAGAGGAGTATTCCTGTTTGACCTTTATGAACTTCCTCTTTCATTTTTATCTGTCATCAGTTTTCTGTAACTCCAACCGAAAAACATGACTGTCACACCCACACATCATCGTCATCATCACCATCTTCATCCTCATCATCAGATCATCGTCATCATGATAACGATCGTCGTTCTTGTTGAGCGATGATAATGCTGTTCAGTTTGGAGCCACCAGAGGGAGCTAGTGCCCTCTCCTGATTGCGTTTCAAAATAAAAGCCTGCGGGTTTTTGAGCAGCAGAGATTGGACTCAGAGAGGAGTGAAAAGGGGAAGAGGTCTCACTCTGCCGCCAAAAACAGCTCTTAGACTACATCACTGACTTTCTAGGCAGTTATTTTTGTTTAAGCCCCAGAATGCCAGTGGCTAAAAATATAAAGTAAGTTTATAAATTATTTTTAAATCAACTTTCCAGATGTATAAAAAACCTCAGATATGATGCTGACTCGGAGGATCGTGTATTTATGTGTTTTTGTAAAGATAGAAAAAGAAAATATGTGGCTCAGCTTTTAGAACCAACAGGAAGCCCAAATATATATTTATATCATCAAATACCATGTTTTGAATTAATAACATTTTATTTATTGTTCTAAATTAGCATTTGAATCAGTATAACATATACCTCATATAAGTATATTATTATTATTATTTGCAATGTTGAAGCTCAGCATTTATACTTTCTTTATTTTTTATTTTGCTGAATCATTGAGACTGGAACAATTAAAATGAGATTTTACAACATGTGTTTCCTTTGCTTCCGAAAATACCAAAAGAAAAGAGTTATTTGTAGTCATAACGAGCTGCTGCGTGATGATTTATGTCATAGTTCATTAAGATAAGCCAAATCACAACAGCTGTTGCCCGGAGGCTCTCATTTATTTGTCCATAATACTTTTGAACCTGAATGTTTCGTTCCATATACAATCAGTAAATTAAGGGAAAACGCTCCCAGCTGAGCCCTCAGGACCAGGTAACTGTATTTCAAGACTGAAGGTTTTTATTTGCAATTTGCGCACAGGACCAACGGTCCATGCATGCTGGAATTATTGCACAGAGCCCTCCAGGTCAAGTTACACTTTTTACAAGATACAGACAAAGCAACTTAAAAAAGGAAAATAGAATTAAAGCAAGGAATGGAGCAATCATAGTATTTACTATATACAAAAACAGTGTACAGAGAGGGCGATAATACACTTCCTAGTACTGGATTCAGTAGCGGTTTTTGATACGAGCGACACGGGCGGTTGCCCGGGGTGGCATCGTGGTGGGGGCGGCATCACGGGCATCGGCAAAAATTTTTTTTTTTTAAAAATGCTCGTACTCATGCTGCCCTGACGGCAGCCAGCGCATACTGGGGATGGCATAGGCACCGATCGGTTTTCTATCGCCCATTTCCTGGGAGCAAGGGCGCCCTCGTTTGCGAGGTGCGCCTGCTGCTTGCGGCACAGGGAGGAGAGGGCGGGGCGGCGGGGGATTCTCTGGCTGGCTGGAGCAGCATCTAATAACCAACTCGCAAAATAAAACAAAATAAAAACAAAACAACAAACACGAAAACACCAGACATTATGATGCAGACTTATAATTTGCACCAATGTTTTTTCGAAATTCTATACGCGAAAAGTGAGCGAGAGCCCTCAGTGCGCCTGCGCGCTGCTGAAGTCAAAGTAAACTTTGTCATCTCCGCTACATACAGTCCAGTATATAGAGAGACGAGACGACGAGGCTCCAGTTACAGCAGTGCAAGTAAACAAACAATAAATATTTAAGAGTAAAAAAATAAATATACACTTTAGGACTCGGGGTAAAGGGATCAATAACAATTTAAAATTTACAGTTTAAAGCTTGATGATTTGAAGTCTCACACAACCCGTCGAAAGGGGAGGGGGGCGGCTGCTTCCAAATAGAGCACAGAAGGAGTGTTCACCCAGGGCGCCAAACAGGCTAGGACCGCCACTGACTGGATTAGATTGGATTGGATAAAACTTTATTAATCCATCGGGTGGGTTCCTCCGGGAAATTCAGTTCACTTGCATGCATAACATTGCGCTTATTAATGAATCCTTCATACTACAAACATGTTCTAACTTGCAGGTCATTCAGGTACACAGGATGCAAATAATGCTAGATAAGAAGAAAAAGGAAGAAAACAGAAAAAAATATTGGGGGTTTTTAGGGAGTGAAAATAGAAGAACGCGAAAGCCTCACACCTGGGCCCCTCAAACCCTCAATCAGACGATGATGCACATTTAATCTCAGGTCCTCTGAAGTTACCTGAGAGGTGAAACAGTGAGCGCGTGCAAATTTTCCACACGCCCCTCGTTCCGACCGGAAGTGTTTTGTTATGCACAGTGAGTCATCGCTAGAGCAAGAGACGATCTCTGCCTGGTATTTGCTTTTCTGTCTAAAAGCAGCGCAAACCCGCAGAGGCGAGCGGAGCGCACGGAGCGGAGGACGCCGACGAAAAACGTCTGGAAATATAGATTTCTCCCCTAATAACGGAGGGAGGGAGGCTGGAGCGAGCTCGAACCGGTCTTACAGGATGAAATAACGCGGGAGAAAAGGTTCGAAACATCCAGGAGAGAGTAAAGACTCAGGAAGAAAGGTGAGTCAAACGATCCCAAACTTCAGTCCAGACTGCGGGTATGAGCCCGACTTCTGAGCGTCGTCTATTTACTGGAGTACACGCACTCCCTTAGGATTTTTATTTTTCAGTGAATCAGCTTTAAGTAGGCCTGTGTGTGGGTGTGTATAAAATAATTTTAGTGTGTCTAACTGTGGTTGTAAGTTAAAGAAATGAGAATTTTATCGGTGTACAGATTTTATTTCTGTGCCAGCAGATAGACGCATCCCCTCCTTCTCTAACTGCTGTCGTGGAAAAAAAAAAAGTTGGCTTTAGATTTGCTGCAGCAGAAATTTGGCTTGTTTTTGATTTAAAAAGTGACAGATTATCGCTTTAAACTCACAAGGGCTTTATCTAAACCCTAGATTCGGACTATTTTGGGGTGTAGGGGTGTTTTCGGGGGGTTTTGGTGAAGTTTGTTTCGGTAGAATTTGTTTCCAGCTCGGTTAGCCGCATTCCTGTTAGCGCTGCTAGCTGCGAGTTAGCTGTGAGCGGCTTTAAGGTGCTGAAACGAAGAAGAAAAA
The DNA here is from genome assembly GCF_013358895.1 of Oreochromis aureus. Lineage (NCBI taxonomy): Eukaryota > Metazoa > Chordata > Actinopteri > Cichliformes > Cichlidae > Oreochromis > Oreochromis aureus. The sequence goes on along the minus strand of NC_052954.1, from coordinate 34,260,084 downwards.
CAGGTAAATAAAAGTTTGTTGTCAAAGTTTTTTAACGGCGCTTTTCGTTGCTGACCTTTAATGTTGTTAGCAGCGTGGGCTAACCAGCCGTGTTTCTGTATGTTTACCTGCTTCAAACTCTGATTTTTGACCCACCTGAGCAGGCAGGTAAAGCCACCTGTGAGCTCTGTTTCCAGGCTGCTTCGGGGTGTTTTAAGATGGTTTTGATCTCACTTCTGTCTCTTGTTTATTCCGCCATGTTTCTGGCTTTTAATCGTTCACGTGTCTGCAGCTCATAATCAATACAGTCCACTGATCGACTAATCGATTAACTATCGCGGCTTTTATGTCTTTGCAGTGTGAGAGGTTTTATAAGGTAGCATAAAAGAGTCACTTTTGTTTTCATGTACCTCAAAAAAATCTTAAAGTACTTATTTAAATTTAAAATACTTTAAATTTAAACAAAGGCCATTTCCTATTTTTAAAATGCGCGGACATGAGAGTAATCTTTCCAATAATCTGTTTATCAGACATATCAAATTAACTTAAAAAACTGCTGCTGGTGTGCAACAGCGGGATGAAAGAGTTCCCGGAGAGGCAGCTGATTCCTGAGCACCTTTAATGTGATCTCATTCACACCTTTGTCTAATAAAAAACTAAACACACCTGCACACCTGGTGATGGCAATGCAGCTTGCCATCACCAGTGTGTGAATGTGTGTGTGAATGGGTGGATGACTGGTTGTGTAAAGTGCTTTGGGGTCCTTAGGGACTAGTAAAGCGCTATACAAATACAGGCCATTTACCATTCACATCCACCTCTCACTGCCCAGCACTGTGTGTGTGTGTGTGTGTGTGTGTGGGGGGGGGTTAACTCACGGTTTCTGTTAAACTGGAGGATCTAACATCCAACCACATCTGGCATATACAGTTTAATCACCTGTATATGAAACCATTACTGGAACAGCCAATCCTGTTAAAGGCACATTCATCTGTGTCGTGATTCAGTAGACGTCCTCCTTCTTTACAGCACAGACTCTCAGTGTGTTTGCTTATATGAAAATCTCAAACATGAGGCCGACGCTGTAGGAGAATGAGAAGTAAGCGGCTTAAAGTGAGCACAGTTACCTGGACCTGTTTGTTGTATTCAGTAAAAACGATGCGTGAGCTCTTTAACGATGCTCTGTGTCCTCTGTGTCATGTTCAGCGTTTACACACCCCTGTTGTGTTTGATCATTGATGACCAATGCAGAAATAATAAAGAGGAGATTTAACATCACAACAATAATAATTTAATCTAAATGGTCTTTAGAGTCCGTAAAATTCCCTTAAGATGAAAAGTGATGTGAGGTTTTCAGAGTCGTTGTGTCAGATGCTAGTTTGAAATGTAACAATGACTGTTGAAGCGTTTTTGGCTATGGAGGCAGAGCGAGTCCAGATGTGCAGGGAAAACACTGAAGCCCGAACTGCCCGCCTTGTGTGGGCGAATGACATGAAAATGCCAAACATTATTTTAATTTACAGCAGGAGTGGGCGATATGAGGTATGTCACGATATTTCTAGAACATTTGGGATCATCCTACCAGTGATGCTTGCAGCTCTGCAGCAGCATCTGTAAATGTAAATCAGCGACTTTACAGCCAGTGATGAGGCGTTAACACTCGAGTTTAACTGTAACTAACTCGTCAGGCACGATTTTGTCACATTTCCTAACTGGGATCTTAAATGCTGGTCGAGCTCTTTGAAGAGCTGCTTTTTCACCGATGTAACCGCATCATCAGTGATTCTATCCAGCTAGCGACGCTCGATGGTCATTTGTCCAGATTTGGGTCACACATCACCGGCTGCTCGTGTCTTCTTTGTTGGAAGCGGGGTGTTATCGATGAAAGAGGGGTGCAGAGCAATGCAAATATCGATCATATCGATACCAATGCTGGTATAGGTACTGGATTGATCCAAGCACGACAGGATCCTTAATATATGCTTATATTAATTATAATTAACTTGCCTTTACAGATATGCGTACTGGTATCTGCAACACTGGCCCTGTGTTTACCTCTGATTTGCAGCATCATGCAGCACTGCTTGATGGTGTGTGCTTTTGGGAGGGTGTTGAAGTAGCTACTGCTTTAGGTACTAAATCATCATCACAGGCTGCTCTCGCTCTCAGACATGTCTGGGCTTGTCTTGCTGTTGCACACACCAGGGAACTTAAACATGACAACATGACACTTTAATATCACTCAAAGTTTTATACCAGTGTTGTGCCGACGATACGATTTAGAGGCACAGAGTCGGTAAAAATCGCCTGAAGAGTTTGTGGCATGAGAACTGCAGCGTGTTGGGATGGTTGCAGTAAAATCCTGCATGATGTTTCTGGACCGCATGTTTAAGAATCTAAGTGATCCTCGTACATGCTAAAGACCGTCTGTTTGTTTGATTATTGGACAACAACCTCGAGCAGCTAAGAGAACCAGAGAAGTGAGGTCCCAAACAGAGTAACAGATGCAGGCTCTTTCTTAATCCAAGTGACTTAAAAACAGGCTTAAACCTACAAAATACATGAGTTTTGGGGTGTTTAGTGCTGATTTCCTGGTTGTTTGCATGTTTGCTTACTGTATATGGATGCAGGGATGATAACAGATATTATTTTCACTGTAAGCCGACTGCTGATGCCTCGAATGGGCCTCTGATAAACATTTTTGACCCGCATCGCTTTAGGCGGCGTCTTTTAATGGCTGCTGAGAAGAGGAGGAAAACCTGTTTGGCTGCCCCTGTGAGACCTGGCTGCTGGCATTTATCTGCCTCCTGCATGTGGGTCATTAAAAGGTCTTCAGTGACAATCAGGAGGAAGAAGCTTCAGAAATGTTGCTGAAAGTAGATGCCAACCCTCTGGGTCTTCTTCTTTGTTTTGTCTTTTGCTGCGTCTTTAACTCTGTTAATGGTACAGAGTCTTTTAATATTGTTTAATGCCTGTTTGAGTATTTTTAAAAGGCTTTAGAATCTGTAAGGGTGTATGAAGCCTTGTAGGGGTTTTTAACATGTTTAGAAGCTTTAACAGTGTCTCAATTCTGTTTATTGCATCCAAAGTCTTTAAAGAGTGTTGTGTTTAAAGTCTAAGGGTGTCTAAGCTGGATGTCCGTCTGTCGTCTGTTTAGTAGTTAGCTTTGAGATGCTAACAAACAGAAATCAGACAGTCCGTGCATGCATCCAAACCTCCACAGCTAAACGGCTAAAACCACCAAATGACGTCTTCGGGTTCCTTTTTCCTGCCTGCAGCCTCACATACTCTGTTATAATAACTTAAATCATGCGTTATATTTTACTGTATTTTAAAAAGGTCTACAGAAAGCATTGACGTCGTTGTTGCTCTCACAGCCTCTACCTTTGCAGGCCGCCTCCTCTTCCTCCTCCCTGATAGGGAGCAGAGGCACACAGCAGGGCGGAGAGCGGGTGTTAGAAATTAAAATCTAGTATTATCCGTGTTTCAGGCAGCTGTACATTCCTCAGCCAAGCCCAGATCACTGTAACCGAAATAACACTGACAGCAGGCGAGTGAGCGAGGCCACAACAAGAGAAACGGGGGGGTTCTGAAAAAGATAAGACTGACAGTCATCTTCTCCTCCTCCTCCTCCTCTTTGTGTCATAAAACCACTGAATCTTTATTTTTTGAGTCATGTTTACAGTTTAAAACAAAAAGAAACATAAAAGACTGAAAAGTTTTTAAAGTTTCACGTGAAAGTTTTTTGTTTTGTTTTAAATTCTTTTTGTCTTCTTTAAACCTAAAGACATTCCGAGGGATCGGTGATTTCTCCTGTGTTCCAAAAGTAAATGATCTATACCTATAAAATGGCACCAGTCCAGACCAGACCAGTGTACAGGAAGACACCAGTTAATGCTAATGGAGTCTTGCAGGGCAGCTAAACCCTGTATCCCCGTGCAGCCACAGATTACATTTTCTTAGCTAAGTGTGCAAAGGTGTGTTTGTCATCTTCAAACAAACAGTCGTCCGTTTAATCGTGGACAGTCCTCACGCTCTTATTTTGAAAGTTTGACTTTTTATCTTAACCAAAGGGGAGGGGGCATTAGAGAGCTCTCTTGTGAACGGGGTCTAGGTCACACAACCTTCTCAACCTCAAAGTAGTCTCTGAGACGGCCACCCCTTCCTGAGCCTGAGGGAGTTCTTCCTTCCCACTGTTGCCAAGTGTTTGCTCACAGGAGGTCGCCTGATTGTTGGGCTGTCCTTACTTTACAGTATAAAGCACCTTAAATGTGACTGTTGCTTGTAAGTTTGTTCTATGTAAATAAAACTGAATTTAGCTGAACTTAAAACATCTGAATAATTTTTTTTTTTTTTTTTTTTTTTTTTTGCCTGTCCCGTTTGGTTCTTTTGCCATCAGAATTATTGTCTATAGGCAAAGACAGATGCCCAACGGATTTACTTTACCAAATGGACATCTGAATAATTCTGAAGTGCACACTCAGGCCTGTGAGACCTGTTCAGCCATGGCTCATCTCTGCCATTCAAACACACTTTGTATACTGAACTGTACATTTATTGTCTTTCAAGGAAGTCATTTTTATTCAGCGTTTTCATAAAAGCCTCATTTTTATGCATTTCCTGCTGCTATGGAGAACACACGTGAGTTTAAGGACCAGTTGGAAACTTTTATCCAGCTGCTGATGTTATCATCGCTTGACGTTTTCACTCATTTCTTCACTTTTCCCGACGAGCTTGCTCCGGTCTCTCTGTGTACCTGGCCTGTACCACCACACTTGAGCCCCTTTCCCATTCGTACCTGCTCGGATTGACTCCCCGCGGTTTTCAGGATTTTACATTAGGTTATAGTACCTGCTACCAGGAGCGAAAATAGTACCTGCTCGCCAGGAGTCCCAAAGCGATTCGAACAGATATTAGAATGTGACGTTGTCAGGCTGCATGCCATTGATATATATTATATATATTTTATATATATTTATACTATATATATATATATATATATATATATATATATATATATATATATATATATATATATATATATATATATATATATATATATATATATATATATAATGTTATTCCTCTACCCCCATGTTTTTGCACATGTCGAGGATCGTGTCAGGATACATTTCACCGTGTGTTATACTTGTATAACTATGCATGTGACAAATAAAGAACCTTGAACCTTGATTGGCTGGTCAGTGGCGTCACTCGATGAATCACGAGCGCGTCTCAATCACAAAAATCAAAACCGCCATTTTTGAAACTCCTCAACGAAGGAAACGGCTACTCGTGGTCCCCGAGCAGCAGGTATATCGTCGCCTCGCCTCACCTTTGTTGTCACGTTCGTGTTGCATACTAATTACGTCACAGGATACTCAGCTGCGTTGCTATAACAACAACCACACACATTAGGTAGTAATGAAAATGGAATGTCTTTGGAACTGTCACTACCCGATCCGTACCGGAAACCTAATCGGTACCCTGCATGCACGAAAGGTGTCTACTTCCGGCTGAGTATCTGTTAAGATGTTAAGAATAATAAGTGTCTCTTAAAATGTTTGCAATAATGAAACCTTTCAATATAATGTAGACAAAAACGAAAAATAAAAAGATAGTGACGGATCAGGACTCCCCGATCCTTACTGCGCATGTGCAAAGTCGGACCGTACAAATCAGGTCTACCCGATCCGTACTGCGCATGTGCAGGAGTTTTCTTCTTCTGTTCGTTTAATGGCAGTTTACTTCCCAGTGTAAGAGGATACCGCCACCTGCTGACCGAGCGAATGAACCCTATTGTAAACTGAATTAGCGTCATTACAGACGTGTGTTAAATTTGATTAAGTGATAGTCGAGTGTGTTTATGCTTGTCTGTGTGGAGAGGATTGATTGGAATAGTGATGATGATGTCTGCTATCACTGTCAATTGTCAGTAAACACTTCATCTGGCTGATGAATCTTCACGTGACATATTACAAAGTCTGTATTATTAACTCTGTAATTTGGCGCCATTCTTCTTATTTCATGGCGGTGTTGTTCAATCAGGGAACGCTCTCTGTTGAGGAGAAAAGCGTGAATTTGTTTGTATACGGATTATCCATTGTTTAAATGTCCCGGTAGTCGAAAAGGAGGCAGAGCTGTTGAGAAATGCTAGGAGCTAACTGGGCGCTAACCGTATCATTCAAGTATATTGAATGTCGCAATGTTGGCAAAGAGAGGAAGTGACGTAAGATTTGCGCACGCGGGGTACCGATCGGGTTTCTGGTACGGATCGGGTAGTGATGGGAACGTCTGCCACGCTTCCTTCTTTCACGTAATGGTATGATCCCAGTGTGTCTTGTGTGTGATTGGCTGCATGGTGTGCCCATCAAAATAAAGTCCCGCCCCTGTCTGCATGAATTCTCAGCAGGGCTGAAGAATGGGCCAAGTTATTAATGACGGCCCATTAATAACCGACATATGAAACGATCTCTGGGGTCGAGTTTGACGGTGTGTTTGACACCCCTCCTCTAAAGTGTGTGCTGGACCTCACAACAGTGTAATCTAATGTGAAAGTCCCAGACTGCTGGAGCCCATCCATGGGCTGAGGCTCAGCAGTGACGCGGCGGATTACATTTGTCTTTAAGTACTTTCAAAATAGAATATTATCAAACTTAAACAGAATAATGTAAAAATATATTTAAGAAAAGGGTGTGCATCTTTTTCCAGATGAATGTTTTTGAATGAGGTCTCGGTGGGTCTTTAATCATTGCATCTTCTTCATGATCAGTCGGTTAGTTGGTGCGATATTTGCAGACGCCGCTGTGAGCTTTTCTGTTATTTGGTACAGACAGCGGTTAATTGATAAATGGAGAGTATAATCAGGAGCTTAATGGATGACGGTGTTTAGCCACAGGCTTTCTGCAGGCGTCTCCAGATTATTTTTCCCACATTTGTGTCACGTTTCTGCACGCAGCCTCAGATGTACCGTGTAGTCGCTCGCCGCCACGTGACCGCAGCGTGAGTCACTGCGCCCTCAGTTGTGTCTTCTCAGCCGCTCAGAATGAAAACCAGAGGAGGTGAATCACCCTGGAGACGGGCTGTAGCTGTGATGGTGGCTGGAGACGTGTGCTGGTTGATGTGGTATGGCTAAAAATCCCAGTTTGAGTCTGTGACACAGGAAAATACCATCCCTGCACACACATCTTAGACTGTGTTTGTGGGAATTTTGGGTTCAAACTATTAAGAAAAGAAGATAATCCAGATAAAACTGACTTTTGAAGTTTGTTGTCCCACAGATTCAGGTGATTCTTAGAAGAATGCCTTACCTTGCTGTTTGTGTCTGTTATTAAATAGGATTAGATAATGGATGAATAACCACTGTCAGAATTTAAACACGAGTTATAGGGCAAAAAAACAAACAGCAAAAACTTTTCTTCATCTGAAACACATCTGTGAGGCTTTTTAGCATGTCGTAAACAGCTCTTCACAGTCTCATCATTTACACATGTTTGCCAGCTTCAATGTTCAGAAGTCAAACCATTATTTTTAGCATCGGTGTGCGGGCTAACAGGCAGCTCTGGCCTGTCTGATTGGTTGTTTTTGTGGCTAAAACTGGAATAACAGAAGATCCGGACTGACTGGTGTGAGCCACGAGGTGGTCAGAGTAAACACTGGCGACGTGTGTGTCACTGTTTCACGTCCTTGCAGTCGCCCGACTATGAAAACAGAAGAAAGTATAAACGAGAACACGTTATTATTAATATCGGGTGCAGACAAAAACTGTAGGCGATTTATTAATTATTCATTTTTTGTAGTTTTGGGACGTGACACGGCAGCTAGCCGCTGGTTTTACAACGTCAGGTGACGCGGTCTGTGGTGGGTGGGGCCTTAAAACACACGGTCCAGCTCGCTCTTGGAATCGGGTGTTCTGTTAAAGTTGACGTGCTGCTGTGCGACACGCTCGCAGCGCCTGATTTACAGTTTTCATGGTCAGTTTGTGTCGTTTTGATGCTGGGGATGTTCGTCTGGTGCTGGCGTATTTCTCTCAGGATAACCTTAAACACTGAGGCAGGCTGCCGGTGTTGAGCAGCGAGCACACAGGAGAGCTGAAGCAGTCTTCTGGTTGTGCAGGCTCCTTTTCTGGCCCAGCTCTGTTATTAAAAGCTGCTTTACAAACGCACTGATCTTTTTTTTTTTTTTTTTTTTTTTTTTTTCCCATCTGTTTCTGTTTCTCCTCACTCCTTCTCCTCCTTCCCGGCGCTCCGTCTCAGTTTTCCCTCTCCTGGGAGACTTTCCACCCTCGGAGGTTGAGCTCGGGGATCTCTCCCTTTTCCTCTGCTCTATTTCCACCTCTCCTTTTCCTCCTCCTTCCCTCCCTCCATCCTTTCTCGGAGTGGGTTTCCAGTCTGGCAGGCTGGGGATCAGATTACTCGGGGAGTCTCCGAGGCTCTCTGGCGAGGTGGCATAGCTGGAGGAGGAAGAGGAGGAGGAGGGATTAAGGTAGGAAGGAGGGAAGGAGATCGGGTTTCACATCTCCAGCGCTCCCTTCTGTCTGCCTTGCCTCCCTCCTCTTCTCCCCCCCGGCAGCCTGGAGACAGAGTGGCTGAGCCAGGGAGGAAAACATGCAATCCACCCTACTCCTCCTCCTCCCCTCCTCCCCCTCCATGCGGCCAGCCTCTGTGCAGATAAATAAAGGCAGTAAATGGGAGCTGAGCGCACAGAGGGACGATTCTTCACCTCCGTCCCTGCAGAGAGATTTCATGTCCTCCTCCTGAGTGTTTTTCCTTTGCCTGGATTTGTGGCAGAGGTGAAACTGCTTCAGGAGACTCGGGTGTAGATGAATCAGTTTGCATCCATGCATTCCTTTTTCTAACACGGTGACCCAAAGTTTGGGCCGAGGACCCCTGATAGGCCGCTTAGATACTGAGGAGGGCTCGGGCTGATTTATAATAAATACTGTTTAAGGAATATATATAATAAAAGTTTGGTTTAGTTACTCAGAGATTTTTCTAGGTGAAATCTTTGTGATTGGCTCAAATCAGATGATTTTTCTTCCACATGTATCTTCTTTAGTCTTTACGGACTTTCCCACTCAGGTTTTGTAATTCAGTTAAAAATTTCTTTGAAATATTTATATTTTAACACAAAGCTGAACTAATGAAACATTGTTTATACAATATTATACAAGTAGTGCTGGGCGATATGGAAAAAATATTTATCACGATATGAATTATTTTATATCATGATAACGATATAAAGTCAAGTCAAGTTGGCTTTATTGTCACTTCAGCCATATACAGTTTGTACACAGTGAGGCGAAACAGCGTTCCTCCAGGGCCAAGGTGCTACATGCAACATAAATTTACAACATAAATTAACAGAAAATCACTAAACTAGCTAACTAGAGACAGGACAGACTGACCTAACATAAATTACAACATAAATTAACAAAAACTAACTATTCTAACTAGGTAAGTAGTGCAAAGGAAACCGTAAACATACCTGGTATGTAGGTAGTGCAGGAACAGTAAACATAAAAATATTGTGCAAAAAGAGCATTTACAGGTTGATGTGTAAGTCCAGTTTCAGTGCTTTGAGGTAGTTGAGTTGAGCTGAGTGATTGTGTGTGTGTGTGTGTGTGTGTGTGTGTGTGTGTGTGTGTGTGTGTGTGTGTGTGTGTGTGTGTGTGTGTGTGTGTGTGTGTGTGTGTGTGTGTGTGTGTGTGTGTGTGTGTGTGTGTGTGTGTGTGTGTGTGTGTGTGTGTGTGTGTGTGTGTGTGTGTCCAGTCCCTTTTTGTTGAGGAGACGGATGGCTTGTGTATATCATGATATACCACAATGTTTCCAGTTATTCTGTGAAAAGTTTGACAAATTTCCTTCCTCACTTTTCTCCAACTTTATTTTGAAGAGACATTTAATGGAACTGTCACAATTGAGAAACATATATTTTAGTATAAATGTATCAAATGAAAACAGCTGTGGCCTTCACATTTTTTTTCCAAAACGTACATTTAAAATGAATTGTCAAAATAAACTTAAAGTGCACAACAGTTTCAAGTTTCTGAGAAGAAAACTCAGATTTGCACAAAAGTTCAGCTATAAAAAATAAACACAAATTATTTCTTAACTTTCTGAAATCTGTAACCTTGTACTGCAAAGTTTGCAAACCAATATAAAGTGACAAAAGTAAGCATCAGGGTTGAACAGAACTCTGTTTAAGGCATTAACCATAAATTAAAGTGCAAACAGAAAATGGCTACTTTGCAGAAGTAGATATGTTACAGTTGAATTTACAGGTTGAGTGCAAGGAAGACTAGTTGGTCAACTGTGTTTGGCTTAAGACATGACCTCTTACATGTGATGATGTTCCCACTCGCACTGAAAGCCCTTTCAGATGAAGAACTAGTAGCAGGAATGCACAAGTACTTTCTGGCCAGCCTGGCCACCAATGGAAAGTTTGTCTCATGCTGCTTCCACAGTGGGTCAGTCTCTGAGTCAGGCCCAGGTGTCTGAAGATACATGGAGAGCTCCAGTTCAATGGATGCTCTGCTGGGTTGGGAGTGGGTGGTGGATTGACCTACCTTTTTGAAGTAGCTACCTAAACTTTTCTTTTTCTTTGTGGGACGGGGAAGCTCTGGATCATCTTCAGCAGCTGGGGGTGAACTGGAGGCTGCTGCTGTTTGTGCACTTTCTGGTGCTGTCTCTCCCACCATGTCCACCAGCTCTCCTGCAGCTCTCATCTTTATGAACTCCACCCTCTTTTCCTTGATGTAGGCTGTCTTAAACCGTGGGTCAAGAAGTGTTGCCATGTCTAGGAGGTTGTTGGTGGCATGGTCATCATACTTTTCATTGGGGTACTTGAGGATACAGTCTTTGACTGCTTTTGTGAGCTCTGTCTCTCCATCCTTCTGACTGAGGATTTCGTTGTTGAAGAGGTGCAGAACTGGCTTCAGAAAAGATACGCTGACGTAGCCCTCCCCTGACAAAGCGTCAGTAAACTCGAACGGTGGACCCAGTGCCTTGTTCAAGGACTCTAGCAATGCCACGTGTTGCCAGCTTGGCACCAGATGTCTTGTCTAAGTCAAATAGCAAAAAAGAGAGGGTGGGGGGGAAAGGTTACTTTCATGAGGTGTTGAATCTAGGCTGCAAACATAATCAGAATCCAAAATGAAAAGAATCAATGTACAATGTCCAGTGGCTATGTCTCACCTTCTTGTCTGCAAGGAGAACCTGTGAATGAGCTTTCTCCTGCTCCAGGAACCTCTCTATCATCATGTGCTGTGAGCCCCATCTTGTAGGGCAGGGGTCGGCAACCCGCGGCTCTTTAGTCCTTATAGTGCGGCTCCGCGTGGTTTGGGAAAAATAAATTAGAAGTATTTAACTGAAGAGCATTTTATTTGTTTAGTTCTTTTTTAAAAAAAAAAAACTTGTAGTTCTATATTGGAAGACTGTTGTGATTTTGAAATATAAAAATAAAATAATATTTTATTATTTTTTTCATCGCTCAAAATAAGCGTCACGCTCGCGGAAGCCGGTGTACCCGCCGAAACACCGTGCATTTATCGAGACTTTCGACCCCAGGTAGGCCAATTATGGATCTTCGGATCCACATTATGTCAGCAGCTGTTCTCCACCGTGAACTATGTTAAAAACAAACACCGCTCCCGCCTCACAGATGACAGCTTACAGTCCTGCGTAAAAATGAAAGCCCCGATTTGCAGACACTGTGCGCAGAGGTTCGGGACCAGAAGTCTCATTGTAAACATATCACGGCAGACCCGACGATGTTTGCATGAACATGCTTTTCAGCATCTCTTTATTGACCACTTTTCACACGGGTTGCTGCACGCATACAGCCGGCTGTAGCGTCTCAGCTCACAGCCCGACAACACAACAGCAGAGAGAGCACAGACGTTAAGGTGGCGAGGCGCGATTGCGGGTGCCGCTCAGGTGCGTCCGACTCCCATGCAGCGGCACTGCAGACCACGCCCCGCCACACACATTAACAAGGTAAAATAGATATTTAGGCAGAATTTTGCAAATATCTATTTTTTTTAGCGGCATAGAGCTTTTTTTCCAATTACTTTTTAAAAGGGTGGCGGCTGACAACAGTGTTTGTTTGCTACATGGATCATTTTAGTTCAGCTGGGTGTCTTTGCTTTTGTTATATTTCTTTAAGAGTTCAAAATGTGTTAATTACATAAATAAAATGTAATTTTCTCTGTAGCACTTCATGGATTTCATAAGCATCACACCTTAGTTTCTCTGTGGATTCTTTTAAAAAGCAGTTAAAAACTTTTCTGTTCAAACAAGCCTTTTGTTGATCTACGTATTTTATATTCTTTACATTATTTACATTTGACCTTTTACATTGTGTATAATGTCTATTGATTGTATTGTTTATTTGAATCTTTGTGTACAGCGCTTTGTGACTGCCTGTCTGTGAAAAGCGCTTAATAAACAAACTTTACTTACTTACTTTAGTTGTTCACACAAAGCACAAAGGTAAAAAAACAATATATACAGTATTATCTTCATTTTAGATGTCAAAAAGTATTTGTGGCTCCCAGTGTTTTCTTTTGCGTGGAAACCGGGTCCAAGTGGCTCTTTGGGTGTTAAAGGTTGCAGACCCCTGTTGTAGGGCTTTCAGTGATGAGCTGATGAGGAGGCAAGCCCAGCACCGCTTGCGCCTTGGCCAATTCACGTTTTTTCTTCCATGACTTGGAGAAGGTACTCGCCACCTTTTTACACACTCCAACTGCTCGTTCCACAGCCTGTTTTGCAGATACTGGTGTGAGAGCTTTTAGAGCATTCTCTGTTGAAATAAAACAAAAAACTATGTTATAACATATTTTGACAGCAACTTTATTTTTTTTATCATAATGCATCACTTTAAATTACTTATGAATTGATTTAATAATTAGATACTGTGAGCATTATCACAATAGTATCACAATTCATTCTTTACTGTGACGGGCAAAAAAAATAAAATATAAATAAAACTTGTTCAATAATGTTTTGTACATGGACTGATCTAATTTAGATTTACTAATATTTTTGTTGCTACTATATTACTCTCAACACAATATTACACTAAGCCATTTTTAGATTGTTTTACACTAACCAATAGCTAGCTGTAGCCGTTCCCACTGGTTCAGTTCCATTGCAGAGATGTTGTTAGTGGCGTTAGGGTTAGGGTTAGGGTTATATATATGTGTGTGTATGTATATGTGTGTATATATATGTATGTATGCATGTCGCAAAACCACAAGACGGAGTTTCTTTGTGGATATTTCTTCGCCGAAAAATATCATTTTTTTATACTTCATTTTCTCTTGCATAAAGTTAGAGTATGAATAGTGACAAAACAACATTAATATATTTGCCCCCAGGCTATTTAATGATATTTTTTATGTATTAATTTTTAAAATTAGGTTAGAAACGATAGAAGACAAATAGCACGATAGACATTTTTCGATCGTCCACACGATATATATCGTCATATCGCCCAGCACTATATACAAGTAATGTTTAATGTTCGTCCTCTTCTGGGCTGTTTTTGATCCAGAACTTGTCTTGTATCTCATTAGTGGAAAAACCTTAATCTGGAAAATAACGATGTATGATGTAAATCACCAGAAGAGTGAAAACCTGAAGGAGACGCCTCAGCTTCAGCTTGTGTGATGCTGAGAGTTGTGTTAAAGGTTTGTGTTGTCAGAACATAGTTTAAACTGGCCTGCAGCAGTCTGACTGTGCGAACGATAACTGTCAGGGACCCGACCCACCCACCCGCTGCTTCTGTAAGGACGTGAATTCCCAAACTGATAAATGCAAATAACTTAATTTATTGACATCAGCTGAAGGTCGAAACCTCCTCCATGCTTCGACCTCGTCCTTCCTCCAGCGGCTCCAGCAGACCTTTAGTGGTATCGATCTCAGCTTTAAATACACACACCCCATCCCAGTAAATAATTCAGCAGCCCACCCCCCAGACAGATGGATACCCTCTCTGCTTCACGTCAAACCAGCTCTTTTAAATGTGATTATTCGTGCGGTCATGTGATGGCAACAAATGGGGCTGAATTCCTCGACTTCAGATATCTGAAGTCTCACCAAACCACAGCAGAGGAATCGGAGCTTTCTGTCCCCTCACAACAAAACAAGACTTAACAGTGTTTGAAGCAGAGTCAGTATCGCCAACTGGCTCCAGTCAAGTTTGTCCCACTCTGGTCTGCATGCACATTGTTGATATGAAGGATAAAAACTGTGGAGATTGCTTTGGATGGATGTTGGAAGTGCTTTGGATGCACAGATAGAAATCCCCAAAAGTTGATTCTGTTCACCTGGATGTCACTTGTCCAGGTGACTGCAGGTTTCCCCAACCTCATAAACACACCACGTCCAGATGATTGAGCATGCATCAAGACACAGATGGAAATGTGGTGGATACATGGGACAAAATAGGCCAGATAGATGGGATGAAGTCCATTGCACAGATTGAAATGCAAAGAGAATAACAAGTGGCTCAATAACATGAAACATCTTAATAGAAAGAGAAGGTTTCTAAATCTCTGGCTCGCTCCCACAGTGTGTCCTTGTCCTCTCTTCCTCCCCTCTCCAACTGGTCGGGGCAGATGGTGGCGGTTTCTTCCTGTTAAAAGGGAGTTTTTCCTTCCCACAGTCATCGAAGCGCTTGTTCATAGGGGCTCATCTGTTTTCTCCGTGTTATTGCGGGGTCTTTACTTTAAGTGATTTGGTGCTGTGTAAATAAAATAGTGAAATTTCAAGCATGAAGTAAAGATGATGTATTGGAGCATTTGCAGACCAAACACACGTTTCCTGACCTTTTTCTCTACTTTCTGGTCATTTATAGACAGAAATGATTTTTGAGTTCTGTTTGACCACAGCTTTCTACATAAATATGACTTCATTCTATCAGTCTGTTTTTGGGAGAAGTTAACCAGTTGAAGTTGGTCTCGTTTAGGAAATTTGTTGTTGTTTAAAGGAAGTCTGAGGTGGTCTGACTGATTCGTAGGAAGGACCGTCAGGCGTCTGTTTCAGTTCCTTCTTCATTCTTGAGGCAGATTTGTTTTTCCTTTTTCACTAATCCTCCTGGCTGGTGGTGCCATGGTGGTGGCCCCCGACCTCCATCCTGACCCCTGACCCCTCCCTCCTCCCCTCTGTGACCTCTGCGTCCAGCTCGTTAACGGAGCAGTCTCCTCCCCACCTCCATCGTGGACTCAGGGTTCAGGTGACGGCGATGATGGAGGTGGATCTCCGCCTCGGTCCTCCAACCTTCATGCTGTTTGCAGTAATCTGTTTTTGCATGAAGTTTAATGTCTGTACTGGGTTGTTCTCAGAAACTGCTGATTCTCATAGACCTGCACAGCTAATAAATGCCTGAGCAGTCCGGCTACCAACACCTGTAAAAGAAAGCCAGCAGGTAACCGTACAATCCATTTTTGTGTTTCGGGGGAAATAATTGTTACAGCATCACGAGCATCTAGCAATCACACGTTCATCTGAACTCAGATCTTGTTTCCTCATAAATTCAACTTTTTTTCATTTCTTTTTTTGTGAAGGTTTGTGTTTGAGTTAGGGCTCGAGTTTTTTGAGTTTCAGAAGACCCAAAGTGTCTACGGCACTTTTTCTCTCTATGTGAGAACAACAGTTTATCGTTCATCAGCTTCATTGAAATTGTAATCTGCTCTGGGTGCAGGTGGAGGC
Organism: Oreochromis aureus; assembly: GCF_013358895.1. Taxonomy (NCBI): domain Eukaryota; kingdom Metazoa; phylum Chordata; class Actinopteri; order Cichliformes; family Cichlidae; genus Oreochromis; species Oreochromis aureus. Next base: position 34,244,395 of record NC_052954.1, on the reverse strand, counting down.
GTCTGCTGGACTGAGTTTAGACACAAGTATCAAACATATTTGTCATATGTATTAGTGAAGGTTGGATTTCTTTGTCGTCTTTTTAATCTCAAAGCAGAAAATCTTATGTGTGAGTGTCACATTGGCCCTCCCCCTCTTCATTTACCACCCTGTTCCCACTCTTTCTTTTGCCAGTTCTTAAGTGGTGAAAATAAGCAGAGTCTGGTTTTTAAGTGCTTTAGAAGTTTGAAAATAAATCTGAAGCTGAAATATGCAAACTGTTTGTGAGGACTGAGCCGTTACAGCCGAGTGTTTATGGTCCTTTTCTGTCTCAGTCGGTTTGTGCCCGAGGTCGCCCGGGGGTCTGTGAACACAGCGCCGCTCCCTCCTGGTTTCTGCTCTTTAATTTCAATTATCTCTGGCTGCCGTTTGCTTTGATGCATTGGCGTCTCATCCCCGCGCTCGTGTTCTTCTGTTGGTTTTGTGAAAGCTGGGATCTTTGATGAGACGCGCGACATCCGAACGCTTCGCTTCCTATTACTGGCAGCGCCGTCCAGCCCTGCGGCGCACGCTAAAGACTCCAACACTGTGGAAAATGTAGGTGAACAGCTGAGGTACACCTGTCATCGCTGCAGGTGAGACAGTTGAAGCAGTTTCCACATTTTAATTGTAATCTGCCCGAGCATCACTAAGAGCACCTGACAGGAAGACGAGTCACATCATCAAAGTGCAGAATAGAGATCAGGAGGGCTGGGTCAGGTTAAAACGTCATTGATGCTCTTAGCTCCTCCCCTTTTTAAGGCAGCTTTCTTCTGATTGACCGCCCCTCGTAAACACGCAGCGTTTGCATTGGTAGTATTCCACACGCACGGCTGACTGTCGAGCTGTAGCTCCTTGTTCAGAGTTGGTCCTCTGATGTTTGTGTCCGGGCGGTGGTGATGTAAAACGGCGAGTTTGGTGGCCGGCAGCGCTGGCGGTTTGTTTGGGAATCAGATAGACGCGGCGTGGCCTTAGGCAAAGCAGACGCACAGCGGTGCAGCGAGGCTTCGGCGGCGTTTAAATGCTGGACTTTGTTTTCTCTCCCCGCTGCAGACAGACCTCCTTCTAAGCTCGTCTCCCCTCTGGTCCTGCCATGTGTTTATGTGCCGGCACAGCTCGGGCACTTTGCCCGTCTGCTTTCACACAAGGACGACTGGTTTCACTGCTTTCCTGTCAGACTGTGGTTTCACACCTTCATCTCGCACGTCACTCAAACGCTGGAATTTGCGTGTAAACATCAGCTGCCTCGGACCACTCCAAGCCCAGTTTAAAGCAGAGCTGGCAGCGGGGGCTGATTATTAAAAATGAGTCTTCAGGTGGGCCATAAGGCAGGTTTTTAAACTGCTAGTACATCCACCCGTCAGGTGATCACAATACTGTGAACTGTCTCGTTCAGTTTGTTTTGGACAGGAGAAATGACTTCATAAGGGCCAAGCTGTGAGAGGTGTGTGCATAATGCAGTCATAAAATCCAGGTACACTATCAGAACTACAACTCCAGCTAAAGGCTTTTAGAAGGGCGTGGCCTCTTTGACTGACAGGTGGACTCGACGTCCAGATCTGTTTTTATTGTCCTTATCTGACCAATAGCGTGGCTGCTGTGATACTCACTGACAGGCTGTGTAAGCAGGTTCTTCTTTTTTTAGTAACTTACCTGTTTGAATTTAGTTAAATGTCCAAAATGACCTTTTCATGAATGAATTTCAGCTACCCATCTGAATCTATGTTTATATTCTAAGAATAATTCTGAGAGCTGTAAAAGAGTGTGTGTATGTGTATGTATGTGTGTGTGTGTGTGTGTGTGTGTGTGTGTGTGTGATGGAGCATTTATAGGCTCATTGATCAGCTGCTTTGATGAAGGATTACAGCATCCTCTGTGAGACCAGGTTGCGGTCTTGCTCAGTGTTGTCTCTGTGTGTGTGTGTGTGTGTGTGTGCGTGTGTGTGGTAATAACATGTATGTGAGCTGAGGGGAGTGTAAACATGTAGTGAGCATGAACTGAGCAGCTTCCTGTTTCTGCCTCTCTCTGGCTGTCGGGCTTCCTTTAAATAGCTGGTTGGTGTAAACAGCTCGCCGTGACGGTAAATCATCATGGGCATCATGAGCACTCACCCAGAGCTCACTGTCACTTGACTGGATGGATGGCGGGCTGCTTCTCATTCACTTTTTAAAGGAAACAGCCTCCACCTTATGACCATAAACAGGGCTTGCAAAATTTCAAAATCCCTGGTAGCCCTTCGGGCAGGCACTCTTCAGTTTTTGGTAGCCCAAAATAAATTTAAGTAGCCTGAATAAAAAAGGGAGCAATTTTTTTATGTTCTTGTTTCCGTTACAATATTAAATTTAATGTATAATATTGTAACGGAAACAAAACATTAATTATAAAATTGTTGAAACACAAATTACAACATTGTATAAAAATTACAATCATCAACTCAAGTACTTGGATCTAATTGAACAGAAATTTCTATGAACTTGTCAGAACTGTGTGAATCAGAAGTCACAGGTAAGAGGCAAGTGGAACCAAGATCGAGGCCATTTGCTTTTTGAAGTTTGCAAAGACTGCTACATTTTGCCAATGGTGGTTCACTCTTTGCAACACAGTACGCTGTTCTAAACAGATTTTTCAGGTTGATTTTTAGTATGTTATTTGCAGACTGAGCAATAATGCATTTCTTGCATTTCTCATGAGTTCTAATGGGGGCCTTTCTTAAAATTACTGGTCCCAGTAACAAAGGCGCTTTGTCGACTCAGAAATCGAGGGAAACCAACAACACACCCGCAGAACATTGTTATTTACACGGTGCACATAAGTGGTCCGCATAAAGTGCGCATTCGCTGTCAAAATAAAAGACGCGCACATTCTGCACCAAATCTCTGTGCGTTCATCATTTGTTTGAAGCCAGCTCACCTCCTACAACCACTTTTCCAAGAATACGCGCTTCTTTTGTGGTTCGGACTCCTTCTGACATTTCTTTGGAGGTGGAGGAACACCAAAGTAACTGCTTAAAGGAGCTTCTTCGACATCTTTAAGAGTTATAAACAAATGTCTGTCCTCCTCCAGAAAATCTTATGTACGCAAACACGCGTTGCAACTTCTTATCTTGTGCGTGTTAATTATTTTGACAGCGAATGCACACCTGCGGACCACTTATGTGCACCCTTGGTTATTTAGCTTGTCATATTGCAGCCACAGAAATTCTTTTGTCCATGAAACCATAAAGCTGAGCTTTCTTTTTGCCTTATAGTCTGATTTGTCATAACTTTTCTGTTTTGTGGTCGGCTTTTCTTTGGCTGTCACTTCTTCACCCTGGCCTGTCTTATTTGGCTCAGCAGAACTAAAATATATATCCTGCTGCTTTTACACACGCACTCACATAACGCTAGAGCTGGGCGATAGAACGATAACGATATGTATTGCGGAATAACTTTTTCTGGATAGAAAAATTAAACTATTGCGATAGGCCTCATCTCTCGTCCTCTTAAAAAAAAAGAAAAAGAAAGAAAAAAGAACAGCCAATCCAAATTAAGTAGCGCAGAGCCGAACCAATCACAGCCGCAGCGCCACGTCACGTGACTTGTTACGTACAGCACAAGCGCCAAGGCGCACATGTGTATTTGTTTTGCAGCCGCGCAGCCCGGTAATGAAGGAAATGAGTTTGCCGACTAGAGAAAAAATCAACCGAGAGCGTGAGCGAAGGTTACCAAGAAAAACAGATGATGGTTCCAATGCCGGAGAGCTTGTCGAACGGAAGGGCCACAGAAGTTCCGTGAGTGTGAAGGTATTTCGCTATTTCAAGTCTGACAAAAAAACAGAGTAGCGCAGACTGTAAATTGTGCCGAAAGCAAGTCTGAAATACAATAAAGCGGTGCATGCTCAATCTCTGACTGAAAGCGCTAATTCGTCATTCGGCTTTTGTCAGACTAAAGTAACTGTTAAAACTGTTTGAAAAGCTAAGCTATACAACAAGGAGAGATTGAGAATTTCCTTTTAGTTCTCAGTTTATTTGATTTTGACAAAAGTTAGTCAATTTTGTCTGTTCTTCTGTAAAACAAACTAAGATTTATTTTTAGAATTAAAATTTTGTTTCTAAGTGGAATTGACAATTTAGTCTGTTTGTTTGTTCTGTTTTGAAACTTAAACGCTTTAGCGGCTGCCTTTTGTGTAGTTTGCAATATTTGCCTTTATTTATCTGAAACTGAAGTCTCATGTTCCTTAAGTACATCTGCCCTGTTGAACTTATTATGGGAAATAAATATTTAAATCGAAACAAGCTGCTGATTATTTCACATTTTACTTGTGAGCAACGGCACATTTAAATCTTACAAATATAGTTATTTGGCTTATATCGTGATATATATCGTTATCGCCTGAAATGAAAAAAACATATCGTGATATGAAAAAATCTTATATCGCCCAGCTCTACATAACGCTGAGTGATTCTCTGCGCGATCAACCTCTCACATGTTGCTGTGGGAGAGTTCACTTGTCATGTTCGCATAGTAAGCTAACGATTGATAAGACGATGTCAGAGGAACTGGTGCGCAAATTATCGTCACTCACCAATCACTACTGTCGCTCTCTATACACAGTTCACGCGATTGCAAAGTGAAAAACAAGCGCAAATTCAAACGCGATTTCAATATGTCACATAGTGACAGTGGCTCACCGATGCCAATGACATAATTACCCAGCTACATGTCCGAAAGAATGCAAAAGCATTGACTTATATTTGTCCTTCCTATGATAGCCCGACGGGCAGGGCAGAGAGAGATTTTGGTAGCCCGACTGGAAAAATCGCTAGCCCCGGGACGTCGGGCTAGCGATTTTGCGAGCCCTGATAAACATCCACGCTGTTGCCTCTCCACAGACCTGTAAACACTGCCACATTTGTCTTACTGCCTTAGGATCTCTGTTTGTTTTTAAATAAAGTTTGGAGTTGTATTTTGAAAGGCTGAGCAGAAATGCAGCTGAGGAATGCTTTGACATGTGACTGATGTCCACGCCAGGATCAAACTGGCTGTGTGAGGCGTTTATTTAACCGCCCTTCTGACTGAAGAGGATCAGAACAGATGATCTCACTTAACACAAACATCACCATGAGGACATTCTGGCTCGGAGTCGTTGAGACCTTCAGCTCAGCTCAGCTGGTCGAAATGATTGATTTCAGCTCGAGTCCGGTTATCAGAGGAGTGGAAGCGGTTTGTAAGTTTCACGCAGTCATGATAAACCGTTCCAGCAAGCGTGTCGTTTCCCTCACGGCTTTTCCGATGTCACGGGCTCCACTGTGTGCACTTTTAATGCTAATCAGTGAATAAAACAGAATTAGATTTTAGATTGATTCTCTCTGAGGACCTTTTGTTCCGTGTGACTGTGGATGCTAACCCTGCTGATCTAAGCAAAAATCATCATCCCTATTATTTGAATGTTACGCTGTTTTTCAACTCAGACATTTATGGATGTTAAACAGGTCTGTGTCAACAGGAAGTGAACTCGTATGGGATATGACAGTTTTGTTTTGAGGGGAGCTGGTTAGGGGTGTTTGTGACTGCGCTCTGGGCCCAAAGCAGAGACTCCACAAGTTCGCCCTCAGAAACTTTTACTCACCTCTCCCTCGTCTCCATCGAGCTTGTTGACTGAAGGTGCAAAAATAAAACTTTTTACATTTGTTCTTGTCTCTATCAGCCCTGCAGCGCTCTCCAAAAATGAGATCACGATGGAAAGCGCCCAATTTAAAGCTCAGTATATTCCTGAACAGTTAATAAAAGTCTGTTCTTGGAATCGGGCACGTTCTCTTATCATTCAAGTATTCAAGCAGGGTGAACGTGATTCGATATGCTGCACGTCCTGCCTTCTTGCTTTGTCTGTTACTGAAGCTCAACCTCGGCCCGTGCAGCCGCTCGTGTTGTCTTACCTGCTGTCAGCTGTTAGCTTCCCTTCACTTTTCCCTTGTAACCCCGTGTGTGTGTGTGTGTGTGTGTGTGTGTGTGTGTGTGTGTGTGTGTGTGTGTGTTTTCTCCTGTCAGGCGAGCTCGTGACTGCTCTCGTCCTCGGACATCTATTTTCTCCTCTTCTGTTCTATAATAACTCACCCAATGAAACTCACCGCTGACGGGGTTTTCTGCCTCACACACACACACACACACACACACACACACACACACACACACACACACACACACACACACACACACACACACACACACACACAGCTGCCATCTTGAGGACTTTTTCTAGCCGAGTGTTGGTTTTGGCAGCTGCACGTAGGTGTAGTGTGAGGAGGAGGGGCTGCTCACTTAGGGTCCTGACCTTTGATCTTTACAGCAGTTTGATCAGATTTTTGTGTGATTGGTAATTTGCTTTCACAGTTTAAATGTGATAATTTTTATTTTTTTTAATTTGTAATTTTTTTTACATATATTTTATATGTACGTGTGTGTGTGTGTGTGTGTGTGTGTGTGTGTGTGTGTGTGTGAGATTTTACTGGATTTTAAGCTCCATTAAAGCTCAGACTCACTCGCTGTTTAACTCAACTCGAGCCGAGGAAAAAAGGCAAGAAGTTGTTGTTGTTGTTGTTACTTCTACAACACTTGTTATTTCTGGTTTCTGGACTTGGACCTGACTCTTATTTTGTCAGACTGGCTGTGGTGTGAGCAGCTTCCTGTCGGTCCTCAGTGTTGGACTCTCCTCCTCTCGGCTCTCTGGGTGTGAATATTAACTTGCTCTGAGGACATGGCCCTCCTCGGCTGCATAAAGCCTCCTTTGAGGAGGCCTCTGCACTCAGATAAAAAGGCTTCTGTGCCCGAGGAGGAGGCTCCCCGTCTGTCAGCCACGCTGTTCCACTTATCTGACATCAACACTGAGCTAATGATGAGCCGCGTTCATGCTCGGAGAGCTTAAGGAGGATTTTTTTTTTTTTTTTTTTTTTTAAGGTGATCCTTCAGAGGGCGCACAGTCTTGGAAGGTGCCGTTTGGTCCTCGAGGGCTCCTGACAAAACTTTCATCAGTCAGTGAGGACGATGATCCGGACAGATTTTAACCCCTGCTTTCCTGACCTCTGCTTGGGTTTTCAGCCAGGCAGAAAACGCTGCCGCCCTAATGATGATTGATGATGTTAATCAGGTACACGTGCTGCAGGTATGATCATCACTGAGTTATAACCACGTCGTTGTTTTCCTCTCTCTCTGCTGCCGCAGTGATGTTGGTTTGATCTGACTTCTACACTACGCTTCCCATGGAGCCGTGTACCGAGGGGCACATTATTCCACCATGGATTCAACAGTCAGGTACACACACACACACACACACACACACACACACACACACACACACACACACACACACACACACACACACACACACACACACACACACTGCACTGATGTGTCACATCTGCAGAAAATATAAACAAACTTTATATTTTGTGGACGGCTGCGGTGATTACTCTGATTGCCTGGTCCTGTCTTGTGCTTCGAGGAGATTAACCTTTGACCCTAGGGTTGTTTAAGGAAACACTGGCCAATCAGGAGGCTTCCTGGCTTTTAATTGCAGGCTCTGATTGGGTCATTGGAGCTGTCATGTGGTTTGATTAACAACAGCAGAGCAGGAAGAGCACTGATTACAGCAAGCCGATGGCTGCATCTCCATCAGAGAGTGAGAGGGTGGGTGTGTGTGTGTGGGTGTGGGGGGGGGGGGTTTAAGGGAAGAGTTCTTCTTTGCGTCTCCGGTTTGATCGTCTCTCTGTGCTGTTGAGCTTTTAAAGGTCAAAAACGTTGACAGTCAGGTTGGAAAGGAGGATCCTGTCAGCTCGGTGCTTCTGTCACGATATTTTTGGGCTGAATCGTGACGCACACCTTTGTACAGCCTAATCAGAGTGGACGGGGATGCATGCATGCTCGCACCGCTTTGCTGGCGTTACGTCCGGCTGGTCTCGGTCAGTTCGTGCTGGTGTCACTGGGTGTTTGAATGGATTAGACGAACACGTTAAAATGGAAAAAACTGTTTTCTGTGATGGTACGTGTGGGGGCGGGGCTACAGGAGTTGGAGAGAGGCGTTATGTAATGTCACACCAAATTAGGGCTCTAACTAATATCAAAGTACTTCTCAGGTCTCAGCAGGGGACTGAGTTACTGTGAAGATGATGATGAAGGTGGCCTCGCTGCTCTTTGGGCTCTTTAATCATAATCGGGTTGACAGTAATGCAGGTAACGTGCTGTGAGGACTGCCGGTCGGTGTTCACCATGAAGATGTTTTCATTTCTTTTCCTCTTTTGTTAAAAGTGAAAAAACTTGAAGCTCCTGTTTGATTTGTAATCTCTGTGTTTCGCTCGTGTTGCCTTCAGGGTAGAGCTGGGCGATAGAACGATAACGATATGTATTGCGGAATAACTTTTTCTGGATAGAAAAATTAAACTATTGCGATAGGCCTCATCTCTCGTCCTCTTAAAAAAAAGAAAAAGAAAGAAAAAAGAACAGCCAATCCAAATTAAGTAGCGCAGAGCCGAACCAATCACAGCCGCAGCGTCCACGTCCACGTGACTTGTTACGTACAGCACAAGCGCCAAGGCGCATATGTGTATTTGTTTTTGCAGCCGTGCAGCCCGGTAATGAAGGAAATGAGTTTGCCGACTAGAGAAAAATCAACCGAGAGCGTGAGCGAAGGTTACCAAGAAAAACAGATGATGGTTCCAATGCTGGAGAGATTGTCAAACGGAAGGGCCACAGAAGTTCCGTAGTGTGAAGGTATTTCGCTATTTCAAGTCTGACAAAAACAGAGTAGCGCACTGTAAATTGTGCCGAAAGCAAGTCTGGATATACAATAAAGCGGTGCATGCTCAATCTCTGACTGAAAGCGCTGATTCGTCATTCGGCTTTTGTCAGACTAAAGTCACTGTTAAAACTGTTTGAAAAGCTAAGCTATACAACAAGGAGAGATTAAGAATTTCCTTTTAGTTCTCAGTTTATTTGATTTTGACAAAAGTTAGTCAATTTTGTCTGTTCTTCTGTAAAACAAACTAAGATTTATTTTTAGAATTAATATTTTGTTTCTAAGTGGAATTGACAATTTAGTCTGTTTGTTTGTTCTGTTTTGAAACTTAAACGCTTTAGCGGCTGCCTTTTGTGTAGTTTGCAATATTTGCCTTTATTTATCTGAAACTGAAGTCTCATGTTCCTTAAGTACATCGACCCTGTTGAACTTATTATGGGAAATAAATATTTTAATTAAAACAAGCTGCTGATTATTTCACATTTTACTTGTGAGTAACGGCACATTTAAATCTTACAAATATAGTTATTTGGCTTATATTGTGATATATATCGTTATCGCCTGAGATGAAAAAAAAACATATCGTGATATGAAAAAATCTTATATCGCCCAGCTCTACTTCAGGGTTAACTTTCATGCGACACAGTGTAAGAGCTGCAGACAGTCTGATTCTTTGGTTATTCATTGATGTTTCTGAAAAACAACAAAGCCAGCTCGTTGTTAGTGTTTCATTATCAGTGTACTTATCTCTGACATGACGGCCATTAGCAGTCAGCCTGAGAGAACACTTTATCAGACGCTCACGTAATCGGCTCCGTCTAACATTCGTTTGCTATTTTTGGAGATTGTTGACATGTTCTTTGTCACTCGGCTAAAGCTGGAATCCTGACTGCAGTTGAACCCTGTCAGGTTTGCCCTGCGAGCCGCGGCGTGTGAATGAAGCTTGGAGGAGGGTGGGGGGCAGAGCTCCTCGGGGACATATGGGAGCGATTTGGTGCTGCAGACTGGCCGGCTCTGTTTGAAGGTCTGTCAGCGAGCTCAAACTCAGACGCCTGAGTCACCGCGCGCTGAAACAAAGGCAGCAGTCGGCCTCATTTCAGCACGCGGTCACGTACTTCGAGGAAAATCACAAGTGGCGACGACTGCTCGGGAAAAACTGACTTCATCACAGCTCGTGGACGGATCTGAGATAAACACGAGGAAACGCAGAGAGATGAAAGCAGCAGCAGTAACGAAACACAACAGATTAAAAAAATGTGTATATTTCACCTGTTTGAAATCATTTAAGGCCTCACATCGTTCCTGCTCTCATGAGTCGACAGAACAAAGCCTTGAACTTGTTAATTAAACTAATGATTGATGTCATTACTGTACAGCCACCTCAGTGGACCTGCTGACGATGAGCACTGACCTGGTAGGCTGATTAACCATCATTAACTCCAGTGAAGCCATGAGGGAGATGTCCCAGCTGTTAAATTTTAATGTCCAGGCGTCCATGGAAAGAAGATTTATGAGCTTCAGCTGAAACTCCACGATCAGTGATTTCTAAACTACATCTCAGTGACGTTTTGTACCTCAGGCCTAATCGCTCGATCGTGATTGGATCCTGACCAGTAAATACACCCTGCTATATGATGATGGACCAGTGTGCTTGAACCAGGCCAGTGCTGGTTAGTGTGAACACTGATCTGTCATTGAGTCGTACACTGATGAGTGCAGGGCATCATTAACAGTGTCACATGGCTCTTTACAAACACTCTAAAAAAAAAAACACACACTTGTTTTGGATCTTTATTTTTATATCCATATTTGCAGTTTCCACACACGGACACACACGGACACGGACACACACACACGGACACACACGGACACGGACACACACAGGACCACCTGTATCGTGTCGTTTGTGGCCTGGCTGCATTTTCAGCGTGACACGGTGAATGAAACCATCCAGCCTCTCTGCACAGTCCAGTCTGACCAGACCACCCACACACACAGACACACCCACATACACACACACCCACATACACAGACACACACACAATGTTACCGTCATATTTTAGTTGTAATGTGTGTGGGGAAAGTTGTTGGCGCTCCGGTCTCTGTAGTTTCCCCTCCTTCATACTGGGATGAGACCAGTTTTAGCTCCATCAGAAACAAGCTGCACATCTCTCAGTGCACTTTGGTGCAGAGCTGTGCAGCCGGTCTGAACTGATGTTAATCCCACCGAACAGAAACAGACGGTCGTCAGTGAACAGAGCCCGCCTGCTTCTGTCTAACATGGTGAACATCTCCAGAAGCTCCATAGAGCCTCGTTCTCTCTGGATGAGCTTGAGCGTGACCCCACTGGAACAGGAAGTCCAGAGAGTGGGAGTGTTTGTGTTTGTAACATGGCTTCACTATAGCAGCTCCAGCAGCAGGTCCAGAGGAGTGTAGAGAAGAGCCCAGGGTGGATGGACGGGCCAAAGATCTGTGATAACTGTGGCAGGACGTGATGAACGTTCTGTTTAAAGAAGGAAAGTGTGGAAGCTGAGGTTGTATAATTCAGCAGTCACATTTAACCCTGTTTACATTCAGCGATGACAGAAGTGTTTAAATACGAGCTGAACTGGTTAAAAACATGACGTCCTCATGTTTGTCGTGTTCTCCTTTGTGATTCTTTATATTTTTCACAGGTTTTTCTGTGTGTTTCAAATATGTGCTAAAATTCTGGACCTCTCCTCTGCTGCGTGGTGAAATGCCGGCAGGACGCTGGTTTCCTGGCCTGGAGAGCTGCAGGGTGGGGGTTGGGGGTGGGTTTTTTTTTTTTTCCATTACCTGCTCCCCACATTCCAGCAACATTTGGAGGAGGAATGGGGGAGGGGGGAGTGAAAAGCGAGTCTGAGGGGGAGGTGAAGGAGGAGGCTGTTAATCGAAATGCAGCAGAGATCAGCTGACTGTGGCTACAAACAGAAATCCTTCTCTTGATCAGAAACAGATTATTTTCATTTGCTGGCTATAAAAGCGATAAAGCGAGGGGGTTTATGGGCGGGGCTTTTGTGGACAGATGGGGGCGGGGCTCAGAAAGTTGGACATTACTGAGAAGGAGAGCTGCAGATACTAATGCAGTTTACTTTGATGGGCTTTATTTACCTTCAGACTGAAATATTAAATATATGATTTCATCATACATCTGATTTTAAATCTGAAATCTTTCAGTAGGGTGTGTGTGTCTATGTCCGTCCGTCCGTCTGTGTGAGTGTGTGTCCGTGCGCGTGTGTGTCCGTATGTCCCCGTGTGTGTGTGTGTGTGTGTGTGTGTGTGCGCGAGTGTGCGTGTGTGTCCGTCCCTGTGCGTGTGCGTGTCCGTGTGTCCGTGCGCGTGTGTCCGTATGTCCCCGTGTGTGTGTGTGTGTGTGTGTGTGTCCGTCCCTGTGTGTGTGCGTGTCCGTGTCCCCGTGCGCGTGTGCGCGAGTGTGCGTGTGTGTCCGTCCGTCTGTGTGAGTGTGTGTCCGTATGTCCCCGTGCGCGAGTGTGCGTGTGTGTCCGTCCCTGTGTGTGTGTGTGTGTGTGTGTGTGTGATGAGCTGTTGTCTCGGAGAGGTTTTATTTTTAGTGCTGCTGTGCGTTTGTCTGCTGTGCCTCTGATTGGATTTGTGACCTCGGGGGAGGATGGGGGGGTGAATTTGGATGTTGGGGGGTACCTCGTGATGGCTGGGGTCGGCATGTTTAGTACCTCCCATGAAGCCACTTTGGCGGCGCTAACTGGTTTAACTGGGAGGGCTGCCTGAGCGTCCTCTCCCCTCAGGCGTGCGATTCAGGATCATAATGTTGTTTTTATGATCAGAGTGTGTGTGTTTTATGACTCAGCCGCGGCACACAGCACTGTGGCAGTGATGGATGGACTTGTTTCTATGGCGATTAGTGTGATTAAAAACACTTAGGGATCCTGAACCAAGCGGATCTGCTGTATTATTGTATAACTGGGACCCGGGTTAGCCCCTCTCTCCAGCTTTGATCGTAATCAATAAACTGATTGTACTGATGGAAAAAATGATCCCGTAAACCTGCACTGCCCCTGTGGATTGTGGGTAATCTGTGCTGCAGTAACATGATAATGAAGACTTGAAGTAAATGCTCCTCCTCCGGTTTGGTGCTGCAGCTGCTCTGCAGATCCTCTGTCGGCCTCTAATGAAATTAAGCCTTGCTGCTGCCCGCTCTGCCTAGACACACACACACACACACACACACACACACACACACACACACACACACACACACACACACACACACACACACACACACGGTGAGGGCGTTTGCCAGTGAAGCAAGACTCAAGCACTGCCAGGATCTGTGGTTCAATTCCCCCAAATCACTCAGTTTAAACTAAAAGCATCGTTTTCTTCTGCGAGCGCTCCAACGGGTCAGACTCGGACACTAAAATCAGACAAAGCTGTTCGTGATGTCATCGACAAATTGAGTGATGCTTTCAGAATAAAAGCTCCGGCAATCAGCGTCTGTGCTGGCGGCCATCTGACGATAAATCTTACTTAATGAGAGTCTGGAGGACGTCTGATTGACTTGCTCTTGGCCTTGACGTCATGTTACATCTGCATGTAGGGTCACCTGATGGCGGCTTAAAGTTCATCCTGTTAATAAAGTGCTAATAAACCCAACGGAAGAAGAAGAAAAGGCACGTTTCAGTTAAATTCTGGGATTAGATGGAGGATGAGGATGGAGAAGAATAGGATTAGGAGGAGAAGATGCAGGGAGGAAGAGGCCCGCAGCACCGCTCACCGTGGCTCGGGGTATTCTGGGTATTCTTATGCTAATCCATCGCCGGGGAAGAGGCACAGAGCAGCCAGGCAAACAATGGCAGTGGAGCCAGAAAGTCTGGCCTGCAGTCTCCCAGGCCCTGAAAGGCATGTCAGGCAGGGCGCCGACACCAACGGGAGGCTGCTGCAGCACCCAGAGGCCCGCCTGCAAGGAGGGGCCGGGGAACGGGGCCAAGATGGAGGCAGAGAGAGATGAGGCGAGAAATGAGAAACCTGATGTAAAGCTGGAAGGAGGGGAGAGAGGAGGGGGAGAAGGCAAGGCAGCAAATGGAGCGTGCTAGGAGAAGAAGAGGGAGTAAGACGAGGAGGAAAGAACGAGAGGGAAAGATGCAGGAAAGGAGAGATGGGATAAAGGGTTAGGGTAGCTGGTCAGTTTGGCCCATCTGGGCTCCCGTACTCCGACGAGGCTTTGACACCCGAGACACTCGCAACCCAGCGAGCATAAGAACGGCCTTAGCCTCAAACCAAACGCCAGAGCGGCTCAAACTGCAGTTCCTCTAGTGTCCACCGGAGGCTCCAGCAGGCAGTCCCCATAGACTCCCATGTTAAACATGTTTAGGGCCTGATACAGAAACCCCTGTGATCTGTGTGAGGAGAGGTTTGAATTGAGGAAGGCCACTTTTGAGTTGGGTCTGTGGGACAGACAGGTGTGGGTGGTTTCCTGGTGTCCGTCACTCGAGGAGGACGTTAATGTACTTTAAAGCACTGCAGCTAACGGACAGACCTCCTTAAATCGGCTCAGGAAGCCTCATAACTGAGAACAGGCAGCTTTGATGCTCTCGCTGTCACAGCCGTGCTTCGATACAAACTTGGGCTAAAAAGAAAGAACGAGAGGCCTCAAAGCTCATGACAAACAGCCTGAGTTGGTGTCGGCCAAGAAATAAATAATAATTGTAATTATTTAACACATTAGAGTCCACTGTCCTTATTCAGATGGTTTATTTTCATTTTTTAAACAGGAAGTGAGTAACTTGAATAGTTTAGCGTCTTTTTCCTTCAGCAGATTCTTGAAACGTTGAGCTAACGTGTGAAATTAAATCCACTTTATTTTTCATCCTGATTTTCACGACGTCTCAGATTCTATCAGCTCGTTCAGGCCAACTGGAAAGTTTGATGAAGTGGATCTCAGACAGAGAGGTTAGAAGAATATTCTTTCAGCCTGTCCAGGTTCTGATTTGATTTTGATGGGACTCAGCAGAAGGAAAAAGCACCTCCATCCTCCACCCCAGTCCCCACTAATATTCTCCTGCACCACCGTCCCTGATGCCCATCTCTCTCATTACTGCATTTATTTATCGAGCGCAGGAGCTGCTGGCTCCTCCAATCAGCTCTCAGCAGTGTTTATTTAGTCTGTCGCTGCCGCTCCTCCAGCACAGGAAGTGGAGGCGCATTAAAGCTTGATTATTGATGTCTGGCCCCTCACCCTGCAGTTCATTGAGAAGGGGGCAGTATTGGGGATGGATTATTAATGCCTCCACCCCACATCTCTCTCCATGCCAGCGTCCAGTGTTGTTTTACAGCGTTTTAACAGCTCTTGGAGGAGCTGGAAGGTCGGAGTGGAGCTCTCGGGGAGTTTCTCTCCTCAGCGAGCTGGTAGCATTAAAACTGTGACTGAAACATTTAGGCCACGTGACTGAGCAACACATGCTCAGCTTTTGTTTTTCCTGTAACAGGAAGTGGGGGAAGTGCTGAAAGCTGCCATCAAATACTTAAAAAATAAAAAAGGTTTACCTGCTTACTGGTTGCACTGGGACAGACCAAACTCAAACGTACAGATCAAAGCTGAAAATCCCTCTTTGGATCCACAAGGATGCCTGTGAGATCTTTTTTTTTTTTTTTTTTTTAGAGCACCAAGACGACTCACAGGTTTTGTGATTCCAGCTTGAGCTCTGTAACTGTTGGTGGCTGAAGTTGTGCATGAGAGCATCCAGAACAAGCTGTCAGACAGAAAGCTAAGCCAGCAATAATAAAAGTAATCAGAGTAAAACTGTGTGTATCCTGAGCCTCCAGCCATTGTGCACAGATATCATTTTACTCCAGAGTTTTATGGCCGAATGAAAAGTTGTTATACCTGAAGCAGCCCTGGTCCATAAAGGCCTTTTAAAGGACTCTGTTTCTCCACAAGTCTTAACCCGCTGCTTGGGTTTCATCCCACCAAATTTCCCAGCATCCCCGGAACGGCGTGACCTCAAATTCTTTCCCCTGGGGGGGGGGGGGGGTCAGCTATGCCTCAGTGGTTCCCTATAAGGGCAGTTTATTCTGTACAGGTGGGACCGCCAACAATACCTTCTTTCATTCCCTCGTCACGGTGAATGTTCCTTCTCCAGGACGCCGGCGTGACGTCCAGCTCGCCAGAGCAGCTACGCTACATTAACCTCCGTTAGCTGAGGAGACGAGGGAGGGAGGGGTTAGGGTGTGGATTTGAATCCCACTGCAGGCAGCACCTTCATTTATGGAAGAAGTGTTTTTGGATCCTTCTGATTGCTGTTTTACAGGGTTTTTTTGGGTGAGTGGGGAGGGAATTTGGTGTGGGTCTGGGGAAATCCAGAGTGAATAAATCTGCAGACATCACCTTTAACTTTGTTTTCTGGCCTTTCAAAGCTGATGAATAACAGCTGATGAGTCATAAGATGACGAGCCCACACGAAGGTCTGGGCTCTTATCTCACCCCGTCCTTTGATTCAGTTATTCTCTGCTTCAGATTTGAATGGTTCTCTTCTTTTGAACACATCCACAGTGTTTCATTACTTGTGTAAAGAAAGAGATTTAATCTGGCAGCTGGTTCCCAAAGTAGGGTTGGAGGGCCCCTCCAGGGTCGCAGGTCACAGAGAATAGAAGTACACAGAAGTAGTACCTGCTCAGTTTACATGTACCAGCACTCGCTGATGAGTTTGTTTTAATTGTAATAATAGGTAAAACAAACGTGTGATTCACAAAAAGCATCTGTGAACGTCAGAGAGCACCTGTGCAGGTACACAGGTGACGCAGGGATTTGAAGCCCTGAAGGCTCAAATGCAGAATTTCAGGTGAGGGTGCTGACTTTTGTTTTTTTTTTTTTTTTTTTTCTCTGCTCTACATGAAGCGGTTCTTCTTAAACACTGATTTCACCTGCGCACACTTCCTGTCATGTGATTAAGACCTCTGTGCTGATTGGTGCTTGGAGCTCAGCTGCTCTTTTCACAGATGGTTGTTACTGTTTCTTCTCGTGTTAGCATTGATGAATATTCATGCTCAGAGTCGTGGGAGTGCTGTGAGGACGTCCTAGTGTGGCTTGGTTACCTGGGTGGACAGATGCAGCGCGCCTGTTTGTAGGCGGCGGCGGCTGCTGGAGGTTTTTGTGCTGTAAGTTCAGCCTGTTTACTGTAAACAGCTGCGGAGGATGAGGAGGCCGCCGCAGACCGAGTCTGAGCCGATTATCTCGGCCTGCAGTGGGTTGGTAGTTTGATATCTGCTGGTATGAGCGCCACGCCGAAGAAAGGCGTTTGTTGTTGACTGCAGCAGAGCGAGGAGTCGGAGACGAGCCCGAACACGATGATGATGAGGAGGAGGAGGAGGAGGAGTGAAAGTTCACCCTCAGCGTTTGTGAACTCTGTCTGAGGCTCTTCCTGCGAGGTGACAGATTCAGTCGCTTGTCTCTCTGGCGTCTCGGTCTCCACGGCGACTTTGTGTGTTTTTGTGCGTTTCAGTTGTGATAACAGCCGTGGGTGTTTTCAAAGGGAAGTGGACGTGTCAGGCGATTACCAGAGGGGGGAGGCGGGGGAGGCATGCTTCCTGTGCCGGGGGCTCGCAGCAGACGGTCCGTCCCGAGCCTGCCTTAACTTGCCCCACCCCGTCTGACGGCGTTATCGCAGCACGCCGTCATCCTTGCCGATCTTTAAATGGAGCAAAGAGCCGCAAACAAACTGGAGGTTTTGTTGTGACGAAGAAGTGAAGAATCTTTCACTCTGTGTTATCGACTGAGAGACGCCGACGCACACACACACACACACACACACACCCCTTTAGTAAACCTTGAGTGTGAATGTTTGGGCAGGACGGGACTGGAGGGCTAAAAACATGTCGTCTCCCTAACACGCCGTCCAGTTTTGTTTTTGTTCGTGTCCAGAACATCGTGGATCAGCTTTAGATGGAAACTAGCTCGCTAACTTCCTGCTAGCTCCTAAACTTTGTAATTGCTGTTAACCTCCTAAGACCTGACCTCTTTCATGGCATTCATTTTTAATTCCTCTTTGGTAGTTGGGCTGATTGGGACCTGATGAATGTAAAAACAAAGAATTACCAGAATTTATTTATTTTATTTTTTTACCTGATTTTTGTTTCTAAGAAAAATGAGAACTACATATGAGGATATTCGTTTAAACTTTCGATAGGACAGTAGTATGGGCTCAAAATGTGGTCATAAATATTTTGTACTTGTAAATCAGGATTTGTATGTGTAAAGATTTGTGTGTGGACTTAGCCAAAAAAACACCTGCAAGTCACAAGTACGAATTTTGACCCTATTTTTCTTCCTGTCATCTGATTGGTCAATGTCATGTCAATCACAAATGTAACAATCCAATCAGAGAACAGATGGGTTTGGCTGTCGGAGGGCACTTTTTGAACTGCAGGTCCTTGAAGGGTAATACAGTTTGAAGCTGGAGGATCTCTATATAAATATCCGATAGCAGCTAGGTCCCCTTACTTTCAGCAGCTGTTGAAAGGATAAAGTTGTGGTATGTCAGTGGTTAGAAATACCATTATTACTTTAGGATTAGTTTAACACAAAGTCAGGGCTGACCCGGGACCATTGCTGTGAGTCACAGTGCGCAGCATAAAGGTCCTTTCACATCGGACGCAGGATGTGCTGCTAATGCTAACTGCTAACTAAAAGCAAAGGATCCAGAATTTGTTGCGCTGGCTGCTGAGCTCTGTGGGTTTTGCAGCAGCTCTACCTGTACTAGATGCACCTGCTCCTTGTCGCTTCTATCTCTGACTTTGTCCTCTACAACAGTTTCTGTTTTTTTTGCTAGTTCTTCAAATGTTCAATAAAAACATGTATGCTAATTCATAACGAAGAAAGCTTTGTAATGAAGACTGTCATTTCCAAAACACTGCCCCCCCCGCGGTCCATAGCGCTGTTGAAAAGGCTGTGGAAGTCCCTGTATAAAGCACGAGAGACCTGTGACACAAAAATCACCAAACTTGATTTACCACAGACTGTTTTCCTTCGTGGTGATGAAGGAAAACGCTGGGCTGGCATGTAAAAGGGCATTTATTCCTTCAAAGACCTGCAGTTCAAAAAAGCGCCCCTCCGACAGCCAAACCCATCTGTCCTCTGATTGGATTGTTACATTTGTGATTGACATGACATTGACCAATCAGATGAAAGGAAGAAAAATAGGGTCAAAATTCGTACTTGTAACTTGCACACAAATCTTTTTTACACACACACAAATCCTGATTTACAAGTACAAAATATTTATGACCACATTTTGAGCCCATACAGTAGCAGCATAATGTCCTCATAAGTGGATATCAGGCCCATGTAGAGCAAAATTTAGTGTTTTGGTCTAAATAACCCAAAATGTGATGTCCACATATGTGGACGCCAGGTCCTAGGAGGTTAAAGTGGAATTAGCACATAGTTTTCCTCTGTTATTACCCTCTCAGCATAAAACATCAAAGTATTTTGAGAGCCTACTAACAGATTAACCAATCACAGCGCTCCTCCTGTATCCCACCAACACAGAGGTTTATTAGATTTATTCAGCTTGTTTTCAGTTTTAAAGATTTATTTATGACTTTATTGCAGTTATTTTGAAAATGGGTGTACTTCTTATTCAGACTGTGTCGTGGGGTTGACTTGGGCTGTGGGAGCGTGAGGAGCCAAAACCACCAAAATCAATATTTCACTGATAACCAAGTTAAGCATTATTCATTTAAATGGGTCGTGAGTCACATTGGCAGCTTTAGCCTTCCATACAGATGACGCTGAAGTGCTGTTGGTCTTTAAACAACAGTAGAATGTGTCTAAATGTGCTTTCTTGCATTAATATGTTTAGTAAATATTAATAAACCCTTCAGCGATGCCTGTCCTCAGATTTGGAGCCGTGTTTGTCATGTACGCTCGACCCGCCCTGGGCGCCGTCCCGTGTGTGCGTCTTTGTTCTCTCTGGAGATGTGTGAAAAGTGGGTCACAGGTCGGACCCCTTTGAGGCCCGAGGGTAAATAAGAAGTGACAGACACCGGCCACGCATTGCCGCTAATTCCCTCGCACACCCCTCCGGCCCTCTCTCTGCGCCCACTAATTGCGACATTACATTATTAGAGCTGCGCAGGCCCGAGCGTCGGTAATTGCAGAACATCCCCGGACAAATGGTCGGGTAGTTAGTCGGGCCCTGGAGGCCAGCGCTGGGGTCACTAGGTCACGGCACGCTGAGTAGCATGCTCTGTCTCATCGTCGCTCTCATGTGAGCAGGTGATTCTAATGTTTTGGCCCAAACTGTTGAGGTGTGTGTGTGTGCGTGAGGTCACTGTGATGACACAGGAAGTGTTATTAAAGTTCATAACTACAATGCTACAGAAACAGAACGCTGCTGAAGCCGATTGCTTCACACAGGATCAACTGAGGGGCTGCGTCGAGGCCCAGGATCAGATAAAGGAGGATTATTTTCACCAGAGACTCGTGCAAAGCTGCTGTAGGAGAGCAGAGAGGAAAGCTCTGAAGCTGGAAGAGCGCAGAAATGTTTCCTCTGACAATCGTCAGCAGCTACAGTGTTTGAACACCAGACAGATGAATAGTGAAACTAATTATAATAATAATAAAGAGAGGGCGGTGCGATGGTTCACAGCATGAAGGTCGTGGGTTTGAATCCACCAGCCGGCCTCTCTGTCTGGGCTCCTGAGTCCAGTAACATGCAGGTCAGGCTGTAGGTGAGCGGGGTTGTCTGTAGTGCTCTCTCGCCCTGTGACAGCTGGGATGGATGCATCCCAGGCTTTCCCGATCAGCTGATGTTTAAGTCTTACTGAATCTCCTCTCTCTCTCTTTCTTCTTCAGAATTTTGGACCCACAGAGCCTGTGAGACCCAGGAGGACCTGTTTTTGTGATATTGCCCTTCATCCCATTACCTCCACCCTCTCCTTGCCTCTATCTGGAGCTCCTCCCCGCTCCTCAGACTCCTGCCGTGGAACAATAACACTATCTCCTCCAGGCCCAGACCGGCTCATCAGAAGCTCTCATTGACGGTGTGGGACCCGCTCGGGTCGGTCCGGGCCTGCTGCAGGATGCCAGGTCTACCGGTCTGCGTGGCGGTGACGGCCGTCGCTCTGCTGCTGTCCCTCGGAACTGACGGTAAGATGTTTAAAAGCTGGTTGGAGTGAGCAGCTGTGCCAGTGTTTGTTTTTCAGTGTCACAGAAACAACAAGATGATGGTGACATGATCTGAACCAGCAGCAGGCAGCGCGTTTCTCACAGGGTCAGACTTAGAAACAGGAAGTGAAAGGCCACATGTTTAAGGCTTCATATGTCAGCTACATGATCCAGTTATTAGTGGACAAACCTGTACTTTTATTCTGAAAGTTTAGCTGCTGCAAATCACTGAGCTTGGGCTCTTCCTGGCTCGAGTTTTGTTGCCAGTGACCTCATCAGGCTGCGGTTTGGTGACAGCTTCCTGTCTCACGATCACATGGACTCCACCTGAGCTCCATCTTTTTCTTTCTTTCTTTCTTTCTTTCTTTTTTAATAATTTCTCGTGTTTTTGGGGGGATTGCGATGTTCCCGGTCAATGTGTCGCTCGGCTCAGACGTGTCCTCTCTGACCCACGAGCTGCTCGGTTACTCATTAACCCTTCAGTTTGTCCTCGGCAGATAAGCGCTACTTCAGGCCACGTTAGCATACAGAGTCGCCGTGGGGATCCTCTGTAATCGGCGCCCCCCTCCCTGTGCACACAGCAGCTTTTTGTTTAAGCAGTTTTTAAGTGTCGGCCGGCCGATAAGGACAGAAATGTGACGGTGCTCCTCCTGCTTCCGATAAAATATTCCCAGCAGCTTCTTCCTGCACATCGAACTCGGCATCTGTGGTTTATTCACAGGGGAGACTTTTCCAGATCGATGGCAGCCAACGTCTGCTCGATGTTTGTGGGTGGAGACGAACTTCACTGAAGCTGCTGGTTGGATCCTTTTATTTAAATGTATTATAATCACAAACATGCATTTAAACTGCTTCAACCTGACAGCTGATGAATACACATGTAGTCCCTGAGATGTCCCGTTGGCACGCTGCTTTGGGCTGAGGAAGTAAGAAAACGTACAGAAAATATCGATCGCTGTATGAAAGCAACTTTACTGTAAATAGTGAAAAAAAAGAAACAGACACACGTTAATAAAAAGGCTGTAAAACCGATGAAAATGCAGTAAAAGTTCAGACTTTATGGCTGGCTTCTTTGACATTTCCACATTTTCCTTCCTGTGGCCCAGATTGGACCCTTTGGAAGGCCGGTTGTGGCCCATGGGCCTTATGTTTGATTCCTTTGTTCTGTAACTCTGGCTCAATATTAAAGAAATCACTGACGTGATTCTTGAGCGTCAGTTTGACGGGCCACAGAATCAGTCTCCTCCTGACCGAGTCTCAGGGTGGAGGAGGCGTTCCAGCTTGGTGTGGATCTGAGTTAGAGGACGTGAGAGAGGTCGCCTCCTCCCTCGCCATTCTCTGACCTCCAAACACCCAGAGTCTGCTGATAAGAGCCGGCTGTAATCTGAGGAAGGGAGCAACTCTCCGCTGTCTTATCAAACTGTTTTTCCATCCACCTTCTCGCCTGCTGACTCCGCCTTCACTCCGTCAGGAAGCCATTTGTGTCGGTGACATTTACAAAGTGACAGCGAGGTGGAGCTGACTTGTTAACGTCACTGCTCTGACTCAGAGAGCTGCTCATTGGCTGACGAGCCTCCGTCTGAGTGTCTTTAACTTCCTGTCTGACCCAAATTTACCAAAAACGCCGTCTTCAGTCTGAGCCCATAAACCATCAGGAAAGAGTCGAGGTCGGGACAGATCGGCGACTTCCTGGGATCAGAAAGCCACCGTTAGTGCCCCCTGGTGGTCAGGTGAAAAGTGCTTCATGTTCAAACGGAGACGGCGTCCACCTTTAACACTGTGTGTGTGTTTGTTCAATGACGAGTTTTTACTGCTCAGTCAGGACCTTTCAATAAGTATCTTGTACACCTGCGACAGGTGAGCTGAGAGACGCTGGGCAGTGAAACGATGTGTCATAGATACTCAGGTGTCCCGAGCTCCTGTCCTCCTGTGTCAGTGACGATTCGCTGTGACATCATCATACCTGAGTTAGCTGCTCATACACACCTGTGACTTTAAAGACACTGGATGTGAAAATACGTTCGTATTAATATTAATATTTGATCCGTTGTTCTGAGGAGAAAGCGAATCCATTTTCTTCACAGCGAGGGCTGGAGCGGCGCTCTGAGCCCCTCCCCTCCCTGCAGGAAGCTGTTGAACTGATTGTTGCCGCTCTCACTTCCTCTCTGCACATTAACCGTTTCCTGTACGAGCTGTTGGCGGCGCTAAACTCTCCAAACAGCCATTGTTCTCCGGAAATATCCGTCAATCCCTCCGGATACTTATTCACCCTTTGAAGCTGTGTTTGTTTCCTCTCTGCGGACCCTGCCGCAGCGGCGGCACGCTTCGTATTTTATTTTGGAGGGCAGAATCACTGCAGGGTGAATGTTGGGGGCGGGGCTTCTCTGTAAAGCACCCCCCCCCCCCGGCTCAGTCATTCGTTCATCTGACCTTTGAATTATGATAGGGGTCAGAGCCGTCAGTCAGCCATCTTTATCCCGAGGATTTTGAAGAAACCAAAGATGAGCCTGTGGACGGGCGTGTCAAGTCCATGGTTGTCTTTCATTGGCCAGCAGATTTCCTGATGAGACGGCGAGCTGCAGGGTCTAAACCAGCTGCTACCCCGGGCCGTGTGCACTGCGAGCTGCTGTGTCGTTGGAAGGCGTGACGGTCGGTTTCAGACTGACGGGCGGAGCTGCTGCTGCGGAGAGACTTTGTTTGCTTCTAGTTTTGACTTCCTCTCCTCCGTCAGCACTGTCAGTCAGGCGAGGCCCCGCCCTCTCAGTGCTGGTTGACTTGGTAGAGAACTGTGGTGACAATCCATAAACCTCCCGCAGCATGACGCCGCGCCCTCCTCCTGTTATCCTCTGACATTCCTAATGACCCTCGGCTGTTTGGAGCAGCTCCTCCCGCTCTTCCTGCTGCGTCCGTGTTTCCGTGTTAACTCGTCCTCAGACTCCTCACGTCCTCTCCACGGCGCTGCCTGTTCTAGGCTTATAACGAGGTTGTTAATTACCTGGCTGGGAAGCTTTTCAGCTGCTCTCTGTCACCTCGGCAACACCGGGCCGGCCGCGTAAACATCCCCGGCAGGACGTTGGTGAGGAGGAGGAGGAAGGAAGGGAGGCGGTGCTCGGCGGGCTCGCGTTGTAAAAGTTGAGACAAACAAAGGAGGAGCCGAGTGAGAGGATCCACATGGTTTAGATCAAAGGATTATATTCCCGTTTCTATGGTTTCACGGGAATATTTTCCTCACAGGAGACAAACTCTCACAACTGAGAGTGAAGGAAAGATGGAGGCCTCCACCTTCAGACAGCGCTCAGGTCACAGTGATGCCCACAGGAGGGAGATGCATTAACGTGGTGCTGGGACACAGGAGACCATGTTTTATGACGAGTCCACAGTGGGAATAAGGACAAAGATTATAAATAAAACATGGAGTTAAAGCATAAATGAGGAGTCGCGTGTTTCTGCTGAATATTAAAACTGTCACAGCTGATGTTTAAAACAAGTGTGGGATTAAAATCAATCAAACCTTAAAGCTGTTTATTATAGACGTGTAATAAGTTTGACATAGTTCATGTTTGTTGGAGTTGATGCAGTGATGTCACATGCTTTTATCGTCCTGTCAGAGCTAATGTTAGCGTGACGGCGGACAGAGCTGGATTAGGACATAATGTGGGAGCTCAGGTGTGTGGTGGGCAGGTAACTGTGACTCAGCACAGGCAGTAATTAAAGACGTGTGTGTTTGTGCCTGATTACAGACTGCAGACAGTTTCAGTGTGTGAATTATAAAGCTGAGCTTTACGACCCAGAAGGTTAAAAATAATATTTTAAATCAAAAAGAGCTGAAAATCATCTGACAGGAGAACTCAATAAGCAGATTGGTGCGTACTGCAGCTTCATCTCAGGTTTCAAACGACCGTCTCCATCATTTAAAGTCTTCTTTTTTTTTTTTTTTGTCTGCTCAAAAAAAAAAAAAAAATCGGCGAGCAGTGATGTCGTCATTGTCTAGACCTGAAGGCCGTCACGGACCGCCCCCTCGGGGCTCTGATTGGGTGAAAGGCAGTGACGGGTGGAGCCTCTGCTCTGCCTCTGTCCACATGTGTGCTTAATAATTGTGCCGGCCGCCGGAGTGGAGACTGAGGTCTGGCAGAGAGGACGCTGGGTAATCTGACTCCCCCTGCGTGCTCTTAAAGTGGCAGTGCAGCTCGAGGGCGGAGCACGGTTGGAGCAACCGGTGTGGTCCAAACAGAAACAGCGACGTTAGGCCGCCTCGACGGCGAGCATTACAGGAGCAGGAACGTCCAAACATCTGAGAGCGAGAGAGGCTTTCCCCAAGGAAAACAAACAGGAAGCAGGTGATGACATGTGCTGCGTTTCACAGGCGCGAGGCGTCGCAGAGGCACGCTTTCACAACTTAACAGAATTAAAACAGGAAACATCAGACGATGACTGAAGAGCTGAGAGAGACAATCCAGCTGTTCTGTATCCAGATGTTTGTTTTACCCCATCACATGATCACACGATCAGTTTCTTTGAGGTGATTTTGATCAGGATGAACTTTTGTGCTGCTCTCGGAGGGAAACAGAAACGATCAGCACATGAAAGCTGTGATTCGGTCACAGCGACTGTTGGGGGAGGGGCAGGGGGAGGGCGGGACTGGAGGTGAGCTACCAGCAGGTAGTTCATGTCCAGGCATGATGGCGTGCACGTCCACACGCCTCAGTGTCTTTGCTCTGAGGAAGGAAGGAAGGTGACGAGGCAGAGGTGTTTGAAAGTGATCTGAAAGACAAATACAGGAGGAGGAGGAGGAGTATCGTGAAGGAGAGTGGTGGTTTGAGAGCAGAGGGAGGCGCGGGGATTAGAGGAGGACTGAGATAAAGAGCAGACGGCTGATAAGGACCATCGTCCCCGTCTTTGCCTTTGAAACGCTCTCTGAAGGCGAGCCGCCGCTCGCGCCCATAAAAACCAAACACTCAATGTTTTCAGTCAAATAAACTTTATTTTCTGCTCAGCGATCTCCGACCCGCCGTCTTGTTTGCTGTGGTCTGTATACGGAGCTCTCCTGCTCCTCCTGTCGTCAGCTGATAGAGGAGAAGGTTTCACCTCCTGCAGGAGTCACTCCGAGCTGCTCTCAGGCTTTAAGCCGTCACCAAAGAGTGAAAAATGTTTTAACTTCTGTTTGTTTCGTGTCCAGCCGCAGGTCAGAACCCGGACCACGTCCTGCAGGGGACGGGGGTGAAACCCGAGGCCCGGCGCCCTGGCGACGGTCCCACCATCGCACCCGAGGACCTCCCTCGATCCCTCAGCTGCTACTGCTCGGGTCACTGCCCCGACGACGCCATCAACAACACCTGCCAGTGAGTAGAAGCAGCGCAGTAGAGTCTCAGTAGAGTCTGTCACTGCTGCAGGGCTAAAGTCCTCGTTACTCGATGATGATGATGATGATGATGATGATGTCTGTCCTCAGGACGAACGGTCAGTGCTTCGCCATCATCGAGCAGGACGAGCACGGAGAGGTGCAGCTCACCTCCGGCTGCATGAAGTATGAAGGCTCTCACTTCCAGTGCAAGGTGAGCGGCGGTCTGTGTGGGCGTGTCTGTCAGTTTTCTCGCCTCTGTGTCTCCTCCCACTTTAAAAGCTGACCTGCTGTTGTGATTGGCTCCGTTTGCTCGGCAGGACTCCCCCAACGCTCAGACCAGGAGGACCATCGAGTGCTGCAACACAGACTTGTGCAACAGAGACCTGCAGCCCACGCTGCCCCCGCTGGCCCCCACCGGTAACGTGGAACACAGTTGCAGGTGTGAAGCAGGTGAGCTCGTGAAGCCGCACAGGTGACTAATATGTGTGTGTGTGTGTGTGTGTGTGTGTGTGTGTGTGTGTTCGTGTGTGCGCGCGCGCACAGAGCGAAGCCCCCACTGGCTGGCCTTCCTGATCTCCATGACGGTCTGCTGTTGCACGCTGATCTGCGTCACCGTGGTTTACTACTACAGGTAAGAGCTCACCTGGCAGCGACCGGCACACCTTCAAGGTCGCAGAGACTGTTTGACCTGCTGCTGTCAGCGGGGAAAGGCGGCGACGCCGACTTCAGTTTAGTCGAAACACAGACGTCTGTAGCTGATTGGCTTTCACTTCCTGTTGATGTCTGATTGGACGACAGCCGTGCATAAATCACCTGACATGAGCCGGCGTAGTGAATTCTTACAGCTCGTAATGATCAGTCACTGAATGGGTCCAACCAGCACACAGGTGTAGGAATAACACTGTAATCTAACACGACCACATCAAAGGCAATGAAGTAAGAAACACAGCAACATCAGGAAATCACATATAAAAGAAATATGAGTAAAATGAAAGTAAATAATGTGACTGAAAGTGAGCAGGAAACAAAACTGAAAATATTTCATGTCAAGTTTGAGCCTTAAAAAAAAAATCTGTTTTCAAAGGTGTCGAGTTAAAGAGAAAGTGTTCCTTAGCTCAGGCTTTTATTTTGGAATCATTCTCAGAGTAAGACTGACGACTTCCTGTTTACATTTTCTTCATTTTT
Organism: Oreochromis aureus; assembly: GCF_013358895.1. Classification (NCBI taxonomy): domain Eukaryota; kingdom Metazoa; phylum Chordata; class Actinopteri; order Cichliformes; family Cichlidae; genus Oreochromis; species Oreochromis aureus. The sequence continues at coordinate 34,216,922 of NC_052954.1, read as the reverse complement.
GTCTGTAGTAAACACACACAGACGTTTTTATCATGCTAACATTCACTTTGGACCCTTTTGTAAAAATGTTGATGAATCAAACTGAGACGTGTGTGTGTGTGTGTGTGTGTGTGTGTGTGTGTGTGTGCGCAGGTATAAGTTTAAGAGCGACCGGCAGCGGTATCATAAGAACCATAAGGACCAGGAGCATGATGTCTTCATCCGGGAGGGCGAGTCACTCAGAGACCTCATTCATCAGTCTCAGAGCTCAGGCAGCGGCTCAGGGCTCCCTCTGCTGGTAGGAGCTGCAAACACACCTGCTCTGATTTAAACAACAGTCAGCACCAGCATTAAATTCACTTTGTTCTCTATTAGAATTTATTTTTGTTTCTTTGAGTTTTATTTTATCTGGTAGTTTTAATTTGATTATGAGTGAAAGTTGTATCATTTCACCTGTGATGTCATCGCTGTCATTGATAAAGACAACGACGCTGGCTGCGGTGGAGGATGCTCGAGGGTCAAAGAAGAAGACACTGATACAGAGCTTTGTTTTTAAAGCAGGTCAAAGGTCACAGACCACATTAGCAACCAGGAAAGTTGGAGCGCCCATCTAAAACTTCCTTTCTGCATCCTCAGGTGCAGCGGACCATCGCCAAGCAGATCCAGATGGTGCGTCAAATCGGAAAAGGGCGGTACGGCGAGGTGTGGCTGGGCCGCTGGAGGGGCGAGAAGGTCGCCGTCAAAGTCTTCTTCACCCGAGAGGAAGCCAGCTGGTTCAGGGAGACGGAGATCTACCAAACGGTCCTGATGAGGCATGAGAACATCCTCGGTAGGCTCACACGCCCGTGTTCTCAGGTCATGTGACCCGCAGTAAGCAAGTTGTGGTTTCTGAGCGGCTTTATGACGCCGTCCGAGCCCGAGGACTCAGCACGCTCGATACGCCGATTGATTTTTGATTATGCACTGTGGCGTCTCAGACTGAGATACGGCGCCGCTCTCCAGCAGAAACAGCTGAACGATTATTTCAGCTTCATGAAAGTTCATCAGAGTGACGGAGGAGAGGCCGCGCTAACCACGGGCCAATAAGAAACGGTCTCCGGGCGCCTGAGACTAATATAAAGTAAATAATGTCGGGTGGATGTTTTTTACCTTCCTCCTCTTCTTCCTCCTCTGCAGGCTTCATCGCGGCGGACATTAAGGGCACGGGCGCCTTCACACAGCTCTTCCTCATCACCGACTACCACGAGAACGGCTCGCTGTACGACTTCCTGAAGCTGACCACGCTGGACACGCAGGCGCTGCTGCGGCTCGCCTACTCGGCCGCCTGCGGCCTCTGCCACCTGCACACGGAGATCTACGGCACGCAGGGCAAGCCGGCCATCGCCCACCGCGACCTGAAGAGCAAGAACATCCTGATCAAGAAGAACGGCTCCTGCTGCATCGCCGACCTCGGCCTCGCCGTCAAGTTCAACAGGTTTGCTTTAACTCCGTGGTGTATTCTCAGGCTGTTCTGGCCTCAGCTGACCTAACCTCTCATTGTGTTGCCATAGTGACACGAACGAGGTGGACATCCCCCTGAGCACCCGGGTGGGGACGAGACGCTACATGGCCCCTGAGGTCCTCGACGAGAGCCTCAACAAGAACCACTTCCAGGCCTACATCATGGCCGACATGTACAGCTTCGGACTCATCGTCTGGGAGATGACCCGACGCTGTGTCACCGGGGGTACGCACAAACAAACGCACGCCCACTCACACACACCAGAAGAAGAACGTCAGCTGTTGCTGGGCGCGTCAGCCGCTCTGACGTTAATCCAGGTGTTGTTTCCTGTGCAGGTATCGTGGAGGACTACCAGCTGCCGTACTATGACATGGTGCCCTCTGACCCCTCCTATGAGGACATGCTGGAGGTGGTGTGTGTTAAGGGCCTGCGGCCGACGGTGTCTAACCGCTGGAACAGCGACGAGGTGAGGCTCAGACTACTTCCTGTCTGGTTTTTCACTCTCCCGACTCTCGAGGATTTTTTTTTTTTTTTTTTTTTATTCCAGTCTGATGGGAAAGTTCAAGCTTTTGATTCAAAACAGCAGCCAATACCGGGACTACTTCCTATCTGACCTAACCACCAACATATTCCTCTGCTGACCTGTCGCCGGTCTCTTTCTGCCATCCTTGTGTCTGAACTATGATCAATCAAATTGAGACTGCGGCGGATGAATATGTTGGCGATGCGGTCAGACAGGAAGTGTCCCCGTGCTGGCGGCAGAACGGTGGGTGTCACAATGATGTTGTCAGAGCGGCTGTGTTCTTGTGACTTCCTGTTCGTCCTTTAACGGCGTGTTTGTGTCCGTAGTGCCTCCGGGCCATGCTGAAGCTGATGTCAGAGTGCTGGGCTCATAACCCCGCCTCTCGCCTCACCATCCTCAGAGTGAAGAAGACGCTCGCCAAGATGGTGGAGTCCCAGGACATCAAGATCTGACCCCACCCTCCTCCAGACTCACCTCAACCTCCGCCCCGGACCGCCTCTTCATCAGGGGGATGAAGGGGAGGAGCTAAAAGAGCAAAGGACCCATCTCAGGGCTGAACTGTGTCTCCTCCTCTTCCTCCTCCTTTCTCTGCGCCAAGCGACTTGAAGTTTGACGCTTTCTGTGAAAGCCAAACAAAAGATACAGACGACTTCCTGTGGAGGGGCGAGGAGGGGGGCGGGGCTTTCATTCCTCATGAATGAACTGAGTTTTGTTTTTGTTTTTTTTGTTCCTTTGAGGACCCACCTCGCCGAGCTTCCTCCACCTCTGCCTGTTTGAAAATGTTTTCTTTGTTTCTGTTCAGGACTGAGTTCTCCTGCCGTATTAAGATATCATCTCCACGCTTAGTTGAATATAAGCAGAATAAGGTACTATAATAACATGTGAATTTAAATGTGTAAATAAACGTTATCTTTAGATGCCGTGCCTGCTCGTGAGAGGAGTTCAAACCAGAACACTATGCTGCAGTGGTGTTGACGTCCGGCCGACTCCTCGGAGACACCGGCGGGAGGTCGCGGGGTCAGCACAGAGACGTCTGCCGTCCTGTTCGTCTGTCTGTCTGATGAAATTTAAAAAAAATAAAACAAAGTGGCGCCAAACCTGAAGACGACCTTCACGAAAATCTCAGCGACGTAACCGCTTTGAAAGGGGACTTATTCTGCTCAGAGTGGCTTAGTATGATTAGCCCTTTGAAATAATCCTCATTTGTCTCACAAAGCCCCTCAGCTCATCCTCTGTGAAGCTCACTTTCTTCTAATTGGCCAGCTTCTGGAAGCTAGCAAAGGGGCAGGACATTATGTTCGAGATCTCCTCCACCTCTTGCTGACATAGATGAACTGTAAATCTGGTTAATTTTATTTTTAAAGTAATCCAGTTTTAATGGGATATTTGCCCTTTTTAAGGCCCACCTCCCAAAGCCTGACTTTATTCTGATTGGCCAGGTTCTCGAAGACTGCCGAGGGGTCGCTGTATCACTCCTTGTTAATAGCAGTGTAACAAATTTGACTGCAGTTCATCTACAGGGCGATTGTGAGCCATCGGGGTTGAATTATATTTAAGACTTTGTATTTCATTCACTCTGGACCAACCCTAGAGCGCCCCCTGTGGAACAGGAAGTCCACAGAGGGGGCGTTGTTGAGGTTTGGACTCGCATGGATTATTTTTACATAAGTTTACCTCATCATATGAAACTGCATACAGTCAGTTTGATTGTTATGCGAGTCAAAAACTAAGAAAGCAGAACAGGTCCCCTTCAAGCTGATTGGCGTATTTCTGGTGAGTTTGCTTTAATCATTAGGAATATTTGGGAAACTGGTTCTGGATGTTTTTAGCCTAGCTTAGCACAAAGACTGGAACCTCGCCTCATACCAACTCTGGATGTGTTTAATCGGGTTTCTCGGACACACGTAGAAATTAAAATGTAAGAATTGCTGTTTAAGCAGCGGGTGCCACTAAGCTAACAGTTTGTGCTAAGCTAGGCTACAGTCGCTGTAAGCGGTTTCGTGTCGGCGGTAATGGGTTCGCCGTGCATGTTGGCTGCGCGTGAATGAGGCTAACGTTCGTACAGCAGCTATTTAAGCAGTAACCTTAGTGTGTCTGTAATTAAAGTTCACTATAGAAATAATCTCGAATATGTAAATGTCTTTTTGTTTCCTGCTGTTGGTGTTTTGTACAGCATCTGGTATGGTGCCTTATGAGTTTACCAACGAAATGAAAACTCTGTATACAGTCTGTCCAATGTACCGATTTTTAAGTAAATACTCTTATTTTAGTACACAAACCCACGGCGTCGCTCTGCTTCTTTCACACCAACACCTGAGCTTTTACTTTGAAAATCCTGCATTTAATTTTTTCTACCAGCAAAAGAAATTTGGTCATGAATTTGATTTGGGATTTACTTTGTTTTACCATCTCGTTGCCATGTTGTCAGTGTGCTCATGTTCAGAGAGAAATTTAGTCAAAATTGAATTAAAATACTAACTTATGTCAGCATTTACCAAATTCAACTTTGAATGTAGTTTTAATTTACAAAAACATTTTTAGAGAAGGAAATATTTTATTTCTAATGGAAAACAAAGGTTAACTTACAAATATCATTAATACAATTAACTTTTCAGGTATTTCAAATTTATTTAAAAAAACATACCTTAATCTTATAATATCCAAGTAAAGATTGTAAAGGTTCGTTTACCACATTTACCAAGTTTTAAATTTTGGTATCTGAATGAAATGTATACGTCAACATTTTAATCATTGTAAAAGTTTCTATATAAATTTGCTATGAGAATTTTTAACTTTAAAAATGTTGATTCCATGTCAGTGACAAAATGATCCTTGGACTAAAACTTAAATTGAAATCTAAGTTTCAAACTTTGATTCTGAAACTTTTTGCATTAGAATTATGTAACTTTAAGTTTCTAATTTTGACCAAAGAATTGTTCATGTTTTGTTTTTTTTAGTTTCAGAAACTTAAATCTTAACCCTGATTTTAGTCCCCGTTTTTGTTCTTCTAAACTTTGTCATGAGCTTCCAAATGTTCTGATGTTTGTTGGACTCTGCAGGTGATCACTCAGCTGAGCAGCCTGGTCATGTGACGACTGCAGGTGATAAACCGCTAAAGCAATGTTACAGTGATGGTTTAAATGTGTCGGCTTTCGTAACAGTGCCACCACATCCACGCGACTGAAGCACTCCTGACTCTTTGAATTGTTAAAACATCGAGTCTCCAGTGCAGCACGGCCTTTCGACTACTTTACTCGCAGGTCATCAGTAAATCTTGCTGTTCACACGTAGCTGCACGTGTCCGAGGCCTCTCAGCTCACATCACTGAAAATACGACTTAAAGCTCAAACCTGAAATTAGCGACGACCCATTTAAACGACTAACAGAAACAAAGTCACCATTTTTAGTCAAACATTTCTTTATTTATCGTCCTGTCTACTTGTCCTCGGGTTTGTTGAAGCAGTAGGTGAGGCAGCACTTCCCACAGTAGTGACGGTCGAAGTGGCTCGCCATGAACACGCCGGCGCCGCACTCGTCAGCGGGGCACTCGCGCCTCAGCCGGTGGATTTTACCATTCTCGTCCACCTGAAGGAGGAAAAGTGTCGGTTTTAATGAAACCAAAAATGCACAAAACCCAAACTTCAGCGCGTCTCCGGCTGCGTTTTTACCTTGTAGTATTTGAGCACGGCGAGCTTGACCTTCTTCCTCTTGTGCTTGTTCTTCTTGGGGGTGGTGTAGGACTTCTTCTTCCTCTTTTTGGCACCACCACGCAGCCTCAGCACCAAGTGCAGAGTCGACTCCTGAAAACGCAAAGACACGGGCGTGAGAGGGACGCCAGACAGCACAATCACGCAAAAACACCCTCGAGTTTGAGACCTGAATTTAACTCCGCCCCTGCAACGGGTCAGTGACAGGAAACCAGGGAGAATCTGAGAACCACAACCTCTTTTTTACAGACACAGATGATGTTGCTGCATCTTTAATTCATGACTTCATCAAACGAAAGTCCAAGTGGGAAAAATTCCCATTAGCACAGTTCTGAAGGTGGAAAACCGCTGCTGTGACAGGAGGACAGACTTTCCAACGCTTCAGGAGAACCTGAAGGCAGCAGTGTGGGATCCACTGACGTCACTGAGCATTCAGACTGGAGGTTTAAGCCTGCAGGACTCATTTAAGCCACCAGGGGGCGACAGACTCCAAAGCTGACTCAGTGACAAATTCCAGACCTGGATTTTACCCCAAAGTTGGATGAAAACCGGATTTCCTGTCATCTGGACCGCCGGCTGTGAGCTAACACTACCTCGCATCACAAATCTGTTTTAAGTTCCCAATGTTTGAATCTGAGGCTTCAGTAACGACACGTCTGACTGCAGAGCCAGTTATTACAGCTCAGACTCAGAACCATAGAGCTCTAGTCTGTTTAATCCAACATCTGTCCAAAAGCAGCTAGAAACTACAACTGATCCAAAACCTGCTCTGGGAACTCAATTAAACCCAAAATAGCGGTAAAGCAAAAACACAGCAACAGCTCATCAGATGACCTTTGAATGACGCTGGCTCTAAATCTCAAACTGAACTCAGAGTCCACATTTACAGAAAAGGCTTCATCAGTTCCCGGCTCACCTTCTGGATGTTGTAGTCTGAGAGCGTGCGGCCATCTTCCAGCTGCTTCCCGGCAAAGATCAGCCTCTGCTGATCGGGAGGGATTCCTGCAGAGATCAAACACCAGCTGATCAGGATCATCACTGAATCCCACCGTTCAGTAATCAATAAGCACTTTAACTTCCTGTAATTTGCTGCATACATTTGGTTTCTTGACTCCAGAAAAACACACACACGATTTTGACAGTGACGCTCATGTGTTAGCTTCATGGTGCTTGTTTTAGAGTAGATGATGATGGCTGTGCACATTTCTCTTATTTAAATACAGAGAAACCAGAGCGTGGACCGCACAGCGGCCAGAACGCTTCAAACACTGACACACCACGATTATTTTAATTATCACACCAACCACCCTGCTTCCACTGTCCACACCGTCTCTACTTTCACTCACATTCAAACATCAGTTTGTCCTGTTTATTTGACACTTATGCTCCTGTAAGTGTGTCCCGTACATTCTCCCCCCACTTTAATGATGCTCTCTAATCCCCCAGTATACATCTGTAAGACCGACCATCTCCCTCACGGACTCCTGCTGCAGTCTGTGGTCTATGAACAGTCTGAACTATGACCCCTGACAGCTCACAGATGAGATTTCTGAACAGTTCTTATTTCAAGGAGTTTGTGTTTCTCTACAAAACACGAAGCTCATCACGTGTTTTCAGGTAAACACAGGAAGCTTCGCTCCAGCTCAGCCTCCCACATTCACCTGTTTTCAGATAAAAACCGCCTCCTTGGCTTTGACGCATAAAGTAATAGAGTAACAGTAATCAGCCAGGCTCACTCACCCTCCTTGTCCTGGATCTTGGCCTTGACATTCTCGATGGTGTCTGAAGGCTCAACCTGTGGAAGCAGAGAGGACAGGTGAGCCGGGACAGCATGCGCTTCCGGTCAAAGCTCTACTCACATGCAGATTACAACTCTTTAAACACGAATGACACATTCACTTTTATTAACTAACTACAGCTAATCAGAGCTTTACGAGCACGGCACTAAGCTGCTGCGCCCGCTCCACGTGTTTACACTGCCCTGGATAGCTTAGCTGTTAGCCTTCGGTACAGCGTCAGTTTAACGGCCTGATTCCGCCTCCAAACACACGGCTGCAGTTAACACACAGCACCGATCAGTTACGTGTACAAACGGCCGCTCTAATCTAGTTCCACAGAAAGTAAAACTCGGGTTAACGGCAGCCCGTGAACGCCGCTACCCTCCATCACAGCCCGTCACCCACCTCGAGGGTTATAGTCTTCCCCGTAAGGGTTTTCACGAAAATCTGCATCCTGGCGTTCAATCCACCTGCAAGGGAAGACACACAGGGCACTTTAGTCTCTGCTGGAGCCCAAAGGTCAGTTTAAAAGTGCCGATTTTTAACAAAAACCCGTCAAAAAACGGAGCGCGAGCTTACCACCGGTCTGCTCCTAATGGCGGATCATGAGAAGAGGGCTTTCCTCTCCAGACACGGGGTTTTCTGCACGCATTCGCAGGGGTTAGGGTAGCCGTTACGTTGCCTGATGAAAAGTACAACGCAAACACTATTTAGTCATTTTCTGGCGTCTTTTTGTCTGCCACGTATATGTTTTAGTGCTAATGTCGATTTTCTTTACACTTTAATGATCATTTGGATGATTATTTAAAGAAAAAAACCGACTCATCTACTAAAAACAGCATTTCCCAGGTGCACTTTCGCGGTAACCACGGCGACAAGGATTCCCTTGAAATTGTGGGAAGAAAGGAAACTAAACGGAAAGTTAGCCTAAAAATATCATCGTGAAGAACAATGTCCGAGGCACAAATGTCCCGCAGTTCACGTTTCACAGCCGGTATCCTGACGGCTGACAGTGACCAGAGCTTCATCCAGTCTTTATACGAGTTCATGGAGCACGAGAAGAAGTGCCTGCAATGCCCGGGGGAGGGTCCCGACGAGCTCCGATACACCGTCCACCGCTCCGCGTTCAGCAAGGTGTTACAGTTAAAAAGTACCGGTAAAACTTAAAAGGAAAACTGGACAGGTTTACTTCTTCAAAAATGCAACTTTACCAGGAAAGAAGAAAAACTGAAAAACTCTATAAAAGGAGAGGACACTGGTACTCTTGTACATCCCTCAGTTTTTATTTTTGCTTTACAAAGTTGCCGTTTTTTAAGGAAAAAAATCCACAGTTTTACTTCTTTTACAATAAAATAAAATAAAATAAAAAAAATAAATCGGAAGACATAGAAGAGCGAAAACCCGGTGTGGCAAATTTACCTGATAATAAAACATGCAAACTGAATTTGCAAAAATTGTAAAGTTATTAGAAAAAACTCGACAATTTACAAGAGGAAAAAAAAAACAAATTAATGACAAAAATTAAACCAAAAAACAAAATTAATTTTTCCTGTGTCCTCCTTGGTTCTGTCAGGTGATTGGACGAGCAACAGCCTATAAGAGGCTTCTGTTGGCCATAAAGTCGGAGTATGACAGCACCATCAGGGAGCTGCAGAGGAGGGAGGAGGAAGCCAGGGCAGCACGGCTAACCGTGGCAGCCTCGGAGTCACGCCTGAAATCACTGCTCACCTGTGAGCGCCAAGCCGCCCACCTGAGGGAGAGGTGAGTGACTGCTGTCTGTGTAAATAAGACTTACTGTTTGTAGACTACATTAACTTTGCTCCAGTGAATTATGTGTAAATAAAGTTACCATTTTCAGAGATGAAGCTGAGAAAATATACACTGTCTGGAAAAAAACAATAATTACTCAATATTTTTCCATTTTCTTTGTTTTGCTGCTTTTTGTCTCTTTGCAGGATCTCCACCCTTCAGAGGGAAACAGCAGAACTTCAGGAGGAGATAGAAAGAGAGAAAACATCTAAAGAGCAGAGCACATGGATACCCGGTACACCCTCAGATAGATGAGCTAAAGCAGGGTCCTCAAAGCCTGTAAGGGGAAAATACAAGGCAGACATGTTAGCATGTCACGTCTCCAAAGACACAAATACGAAGGACATGATTAACTGTAAAAAAAAAAAAATGTTAAAAGAATATAAAATACTAGAACACAATGATAAAAACCCTCAAATAAAAATAGATTCAAATGAATAAATAAAATAACAGCTGAGCTATAGTGTCCTGGAAGTAAAATATAAAGTTAAATGATGTGTATTATATTACAGACTGATGTAATATTAAGGATTAGCAGTACAGGAGTTTGGGGTGTTGCTTAGGCTTTTTGGTCATCGTTTACATATGAGGGGTGTGGATATGGACATGCTGTCACCTTTAACTGAGATTATTGGCTAATTTAAGTTTCTGCAAACTCTGCTGTCAGTCTCTCCACCTTGTGTTGTATCTATAAGCCAGGTTGTAACAGAAGTAGAATATTTATCGTGAGGTCCAGAAGTCCAGCTGAGAGCTGATGAAGACGTGGATAATCTTTAGTGACCAAACTGACTTTTACCGTATGATGTCTCAGTTGGTAAAAGCTTTTCTTCACTGATCTGATTAAAGTAAAAGTCAAAGAACTTTACACAAAAACTCAAATCTTCAGCTACATTTCAAACATGAGTTGAACATATAGTTCGGGTATTTGTAGAGCTCGGTGGTTCAGATAAAGTTTTCTCATTCAGGATTTCATCCACAAAGTCATAGTTCCTGATAAGCGTGGCAGGTAGCTATAACCAACTACAATAACACTGACACTGTTAATGAAAGATGGAGCTGCTGACCTGTTTATTGAAAACAGGAGAGGACCTAGTATGGATCCTTGGGGGATACCACATTTATAAGAATTTGGGATGAAGAGCAGTTTCCTGTTTCAGGAGCAGTTTACAGTGTTTATAGTGTTCACAGTGGTTTGTCTTCCTAATTGTCTCAGTAAGCTCAAAGTGCAGCGTACACAACAACATTAACTGGGCCAATCGCCCATGCTAAATGAGCTCAAACCCAGCGGAGTTGGCAGTGTTTCTGGATCCATGTGTGGATGCAGAGATGATCTGTGTTCGATGCCAGTGGTTTTCAGACGTGTTCCTGAGCCCGTGCAGTGGTTTCCACCTCAGGATCAGATCTCAGCACCACCAACATCCGCCCTCGCAGCCCGGTGCTTTCTCTGCATCTGAACTGTAGATGATGGAGTCCATAAATCCTGACCCGTCCCCGTGTCTCCCTCTGAAAGTCTCAGCCTCTCTTTGAGCTCCTTTTACACCCAGAAATCTTCTATCATGATATATATTAAATGTCATGTTCTAACTGAAGTCAACCAAATTATTTTTGTACTTTTTCATTCTTTTGTTGCTCCTGTCCCAGCTTTTTTTTTTAAAGTTTAATAATCAGCATGCAAACTTTTAACATGAACATTTAACACGAACAACCAAAAACTGACTAAATATGAAATATTTTAGTTTATAAAAAAGTTTAGTTTATAAAATCCTCCTTCCAGTCTGACAGTCTTTAAAGTTTCATTCATCAGTCGATGGGCTTTAAATGTTTTGCGTATGATCTCATTCTGTTTTGGCATCCCAACATTTTCCTACAAACAGGTTTGTAGGAAACTCACTCAGACACACAACCGCTAACAGCATGGACCCATTAGGACTGGGGTCCCGCCCCTCTGTGGTAGTGTTTGGGGGGCCTCCTGTTAGATCCCACAGATCTGTTGTTCATAGCTGCTAAATATTCTGTCAAGTCCTCCAGGGTTGTTCTCCACACTTGTGTCGTCTGGCAGGTTTGACGGTGGCTGAGTCTGAGGATCCTGAGGCTCTGGGCGGGTATCTGAAGGACATGGAGGCGCAGAGAGACGCTCTGCTGGACAGAAAGAGTCACTGTGTTCCTCTGGAGGTCAAAACCAAGCTGGACGCTGAGCTGCAGGCCGCCAAGCGCCGCAGAGACGAGCTGAGTGCCGAGAACAACCACCTGACAGTCCTGTAAGAGCAGAAACTCACAGAAACAGGAAGTCATACAGTTCTGTACATATGCAGGTCATCAGTAAGACTTCACGCTGGACGAGTGCAGAATATTTTAGAATTTTTACTTAAAGGATTAAGGACCTGAAGTCAGTAACACAAAGATGTAATCATGCAGTGAAACTCCTGAAGACAATTTCACCAGATGTCTAAAAGAAAAAAAAAACATCATCGCAGTTTGATAAAAAGGTGCCTTTTATTTTGAAAGGTTAGGGAAAATCTCTTCCTCCTGAACGCCTCTGCAGACTCCTGCAGGAGCAAATGAGGAAATATGTTTGACACCAGCAGGAAACAGATTATTGAAAATAAATAAAGCAGTAAACAAAGTTTTTAGACAGAAAGTCAACATGAAGTCAGATTTGATGAAAACAAACCTGATTTTTTGGGCTCTGGCTCTGTTTTAATGCTGATCTCACAGAACAACAGCCTGAACATCGTCTGTACCAAAGAACAGTTTTACAGAAGCAAAGTATTCAGAGTCAGAATGAGTCCTTATGAAGTGAACCCAACCTGAAGAAAGAACGACCTCACCTGACCTCAGAATCAGAGGGAGTCAGGGTCAGAGGTCAGCCTGATAACAAATGAAGCCTTTCATATGCTCTAACATCTTTCCCACAGGCTGATATCAGCCTTTAAAGTTTACCCAGAATGCACTTTTGTAACTTTCCTCCAGTGACTTCTGAGAATCAGATCCAACATCAGGTACTGGCGCTACGTGTTGCAGTTTATTCAGACTGGATCTCATCACACTGACGCTCACAGAAACAAACACATTCGAATCATAAGCAGTCAGCTGACGAGCAGAAATATTGGGTAACAAAAGCTGCAGAGACGTTAAAGAGAGATGATCTGAACATCTTAATATTTAAGGTGAACCAACCAAAACTGTTTCAGACAGAACGAGCAACCTGATATGAACCTGCAGATTATAAATGACACGAGGATGAAGCTCATTCTGATGAACTATATCTGCACAGTATTTATTACTCCATTGTTTCCACATGCAAAACCTGCATCTGACCCCTGATGATGCTCCTAACAGCTGTTAGAGAGCACCACAAAGTTAAAGGTGACATGTCAGCGTGTCTGCTGCCCCCAAGTGGACCACATCAGTCACTGCACGTTTGAGTGGTTTGGATTTGAAGCTCACGATCACTTCTCTGTCTCTAGATACAAACGTCTGAGGAGTGTGTGGGACTGTCTGAGCAGCTGGGAGGAGGAGGGTCAGCCGGTTCCTTTGGAGGAACTTGTGGGTTCCACTCTGGAGAACATCAGGGAGGCAGACGGTGAGACGCTGCTGCAGTCAGCAGAGTTTTGGCTTCAGTCACAGTGTCAGTGTTCACTGCGTACCTCCAGAATGAATGTGGTAAAACTTAATTAATAATTTCCCTGTTTGGTGACGTGAAGCGGCACACTTCCACAATGGTGAAATATTTACCTCAATATTTAAAAAAAGATGTAGATTTTTATTGAAACATATATTTTATGACTCTTCTTACTTGTATAATTGTTTTTTCCAGTTTAAGTAGATCCTAAAAATGTTGACTTATCTTTTGCTGAGGAACAGCAATATGAGGAACATATTAAACATAGTTTTATATTTTCTATTTATGGCTTATTTTCCTGGTAAAGAGAACATTCCTCTGTCACTAAGGCCAGCCTCAGAAGAACAACATCATGGGACATATGACATCACGTCAGTATTTCCAATCCAACTTTATTTATATAGCACTTTTAAAAACAAAGTTGACCAAAGTGCTTTCCAATAATAAAACAGAGATACCAGTTAAAAACCATACATTAAGCATACAATGAAATCAATAAACAAAATAAATACATAATTGAAAAAGATAAAAATAAATCAGTGTATATATTAAATATTAAAACATGAGTAAAATAAACAATAGGATATACAATGAATAAGATTAACAAAGTAAAAAGATTAAGAGTGACCAACAGCTGACTACAAACTGACTCTGATAATACTCCTCGAAAGCCTTTGGAAAAAAGTGTGTTTTTAAAAGTGATTTAAACATTTCAAGTGTTGGGGCCAGCCTAATATGCAGGGGCAGTTTGTTCCATAGTTTGGGGGTCACAACAGCGAAGGCTCGGTCCCCCCGGTGTTTCAGTCTCGACATGGGGACAGCAAGGAGTGACTGGTCAGATGATCTGAGAGACCTTTGTGGAGTGTATCGGTGTAGAAGGTCTGACAGGTAAGAAGGAGCCAGGCCATTTAAAACTTTAAAAGGAAGCAATAAAATTTAAAATGAATTCTAAAATGGAAGGAGGCAAGAACAGGGTAATGTGCTCACGTTTGTGTGTCCCTGTCAACAGGCGAGCAGCAGCATTCTGGACCATTTGCAAGCGTGATAGTGAAGCCTGATCAATACCGATATAAAGTCCATTACAATAATCAAGGCGAGTGGTCACAAATGCGTGCAGAACTCTCTCCAAGTCACAAAAAGAAATAAAAGGTTTAACTTTAGAGAGCTGCCTCAACTGAAAAAAGCTTTTCCTCACCGCTGTATTTACTTGTTTGTCCATTTTAAGAGCTGTGTCACATTTTACTCCAAGGTTGGTGACAATTGGTTTGACACACGATGTAAGAGGACCCAAGTCAGATGGAGGGACACCAGGTCCACTCGGCCCAAATATAATGACCTCGGTCTTCTTTTCATTAAAGTTTACAAAATTCAGAGCCAGCCATGCTCTGATATCCTTAAGACTTTCTAAAATAGGCCTGAGGGGGTTAAGGTCATTGTGTTTCAGGGGGAGATAAATCTGACAATCATCTGCATAAAAATGAAATGAGACTTTATGCTTTTAATAATATGGCCAAGGGGAAGTAAATAAATACTAAAAAGAAGGGGCCCAAGGATGGATCCTTGAGGTACACCACATGGGAGGAGGGCGGAAGATGAATGAAATTTACCCAGTGAGACAAAAACTTCTGTCGGACAGGTCTGACTTAAACCACTCCGAGGCAGTGCCTCTAATTCCAACATGATCTTCTAGGCGAGAAATCAAAATATTGTGATCTACTGTATCAAAAGCTGCTGTGAGATCCAAAAGCACAAGTAAGACAGACTTCCCAGAGTCAGCAGTTAGTAAGATATCATTAAAAACTCTCAAAAGTGCAGTCTCTGTGCTGTGAAGTGCTTTAAAACCAGATTGAAATACCTCAAAAATGTTTTGACTCTCTAAAAAAGTCTGCAGCTGTGAACACACTTCTTTTTCTAAAATTTTAGAAACAAAAGGAAGCTTTGAAATAGGTCTGAAATTATTCAACAAAGAGGCATCCAAGCCAGGGCGTCTCAGCAGAGGCTGGACCACTGCCTGTTTAAAAATTACAGGTACATGGCCTAAAGTCAGGCTGCTGTTTATAAGCCTTTGAATATAAGGTCCAATAGTGCCCCAGACTTCTTTAAAAAGCGAGGGGGAAGGACATCAGTGGAAGAGCCAGACTTGATTTGGGTGACAATTTTACCCAGATACGACAGAGACACAGGTTCAAAATGGCTAAAATTTGCTAAAGGCGTAAAAATAACAGAAGGGTCATAAGAAGGGGGTGAAATATGTGCTCTAATAGATAAAATCTTGTCAACAAGTTTCAGCAGAAGCTTCTGTACAGTTGGATTGGGGAGGGTTAAGAACAGAGTTTAAAATACTAAATAAGACACGGGGCTTATGGCAGTTGTTGTTAATAACACCTGCAAAATAGGCAGATTTCTGGTTCTTGACAATTTTCTGATATTTATGCCAGCTATCTCTTAAGATATCACAAGACACTTGTAGCTTGTCTTTTTCCCATTTGCGTTCTGCTTTTCTGCACTCTCTTCGAGCAGCCCGAGTGATGTCCTTCAGCCACGGCTCAGACTTCAATTTAGGCCGCCTGACCTTCAGAGGAGCAACAGTATCCAGAATGTTTTGACAAGTAGATAAAAATTTTGCAGTCAGCTCCTCAGTGTCGGCACAGACTGAGAGCTCTGAGTCAACATTAAAGGTGGTAGAAAACTGGACGGCACTTGATGGTTTAAACATGCGAGAAGCAGTAGGAGGGCCACAGGTAGTGATATTACAGGGAAGAGAAGTTTCAAACACTACAGGCATATGATCAGAAAAGACGACATCATAAATTTGAAGATTATAAACAGGTAAACCATGAGACAAAACCAGATCCAGAGTGTGTCCATATTTATGAGTGGGACCAGTGACAGACTGCAAAACATTAAAAGCATCAAGTAGGTTTAAAAAGTCCTTTGCCAATGGTTTAGTAGGACAACACACATGAATACTCACATCACCAGGATTAAGACCTTGTCATGCTTTGGCATTATTTCAGCCAAGAACTCAGAGAAGTCATTAACAAAGTTCCTGTTATGTTTTGGTGGACGGTAGATCACCGCACACAGAACAGGATGACTGCTACCAAGCTCAAACATATTCAGTTCAAAACTGGAGTAAGTGACAGGTGACAGCTGGCGACAGTGAAAAGTAGATTTATAAACTGTGGCCACTCCTCCACCTCGGCCCGTCGTCCTTGGTGAGTTAAAATCTGAACAGTTTGGCGGTAATAGTTCTGAGAAAGAGCTTAACTCACCGTCACTTAGCCAGGCTTCTGTCACACAGAGGAAATCCAGATTATGAGAGGTGAAGAAATCCTTCAATATGAACGTTTTATTTGCTAGTGACCTAGCGTTAACAAGAGCAATCCTGGTAGGGTCCGTCAGACCGGTGACAGCCATCCAGGGAACCTGTTTCAGTGGCCGGAGATTCCGCAGATTCGCTCCACCGCAGCGAAGATGAGGTAAGAGAAGGCGGGGACGCTGGATCTCTTCAGCCAAGCCGACAACAGGTACCAGCCAGGAGCCAATAGGTTCCAGGAAGCGACAGGAGACAAAACACCAGTGCAAAGGTCTGAATTCAGTCAGAGTGCATTGGGAAACTGTTCTGTCGCTGCCAGATGAAAGAGCCAAATATGATTTCAGTTTCACGAGTAGCCCGCTGCGTTTTCCCCCACGTTTAAAGTGCTTCTTCTTATGAGATGGGGTAGGGGTGTAATCCAGGTGATGCGGTACTCCAGATAGTAGCGGAGGTGGAAAAAGTATTTATTTAACAGAAACTAAACCAAACTGACTCCGCCCCCTGATCCAGCAGCTTGTAGCTCCTCCTTCAGAAGCAATCCAGTGATGGTTTCTCTGTCACATCACTGTGGAGCAGTTTTGCAGCATTGCTTCAGCTCAGTCAGGTTTGCCGCATTCATTCATGCTCAGCTCTCTGAGCTCTGCAGCAGCTCCATGCAGACGTGCTGTTGCAGATTTACAGCTGTGCTCGGATCCTTGTCCTGCTGATGACCAGTTTGGTCCGAGCTTTATCTGTGAGACAGACGGCCTCACGCTGCATTTGGTTTCCTTCATATGTTTGTAGTTTGTTCAGGCTGTTTCTGATCATGACCTTTAACCCTAACATGCTGACTGAGGCCTGTAGAGTCTGAGATGGAGCTCTCGGGGTTTGTGATGCTCACTGGCATTATAATACTGGACTTCAGATTGGAGATGACCTTCTAACTCTTCTTTAAGATCCTGATGTTTCCTCCTTGGCTTTGTGTTCACCCACCTGAGCGATGCAAACCTGCAAACTGCCAAAACATCTACTTTTACAGAGGCGGTCTCACTCGCTGATGGTCAGGTAAGCAGCACCTGAGCCGCTCACCTATGGAAGCAGTGAGTGTTTCTGTTAATAATAATACATTTTATTTAAAAGCGCCTTTCAAAACACTCAAGGACACTTTACAGAACAAATAAGACAAGCTTAAAAACAGGAAATGAACACAATAAAACAAAGTTTAAGAGCATGGAGTAGTTATACAGAGTAGGCTATCTTGAACAGGTGGGTTTTGAGGGTGGACTTAAAGTAGGAAAGAACTGATGTTCCTGAGGTGGGGGGGAATTCCAAAGTCGAGGGGCAGAGCAACTAAAAGCCCCCCCCCCGGTAATAAGACGAAATGAAGGAACAGAAAGAAGAAGAGAAGAGGAGGATCTGAGCCACCAGGATGGGATGGAGATCTGTACCAAGTCAGAGAGAGATGGTGGGCAGAGAGAATGAATGGCCTTAAATCTGTAGAGGAGTATTCTGAAATTAATGCAGAGTTGAACCGAGAGCCAGTGAAGCTGCTTCAGGATAGGGGTGATGTGGTGAGTCGAGGGAGTCCTAGTAATAATACGGGCAGCAGTGTTCTGGACACGTTGAAGCTTGTTGATGAATTTTTGTGGCAGGCCAGATAAAAGTGAGTTACAGTAGTCAAGTAGTGTTAAATGATGATACGCTGTCACGTGCTGTGGTTCATCTGAGGCTGCATTTAAATTAAGACGTTGAGAGGACCGGGTGACTTTTACCTGTTCTGACACATGAGTGTGGACAGACTGTGACTGTAAAGATGGCGTTTCTGTCCTGCAGGGATGGACGAGGACATCTGCAGCATCAAGCAGCTGTTTGAGGACCAGGAGCCGACCAGAGCTGATGCATCTGAACTTGTGATAGATTACCTGGACAGGTGCTGCGTCCACAGATACCTTCTGATGAGTTTGTGTGTGTGTGTGTGACGTGTGCCCATCTCCTCCCTCTCCTTTGTCCTCAGGTTTCTTGAGCTGTTTGAGTCAGCTCAGTACGAGGACGCCGCTCTAAGCGCTGCCAGAGCTCCTCGAGGAGTCCTGAGGAACATCGACACCATGGAGATGTTCAAAGGTGGGAACAGCACCTGTACAGTTATCAGGGCTCTGAATATGTCGATTTCATGCAAAGATCCTAATTGACTTTACGTGAGATGAAATTAATCTGACTCAGAGCACTGAAACAATCCCAGAGACTCAATCTGACCATAAAAGGAAGGGACACTGACTCCCTGTGAGTGCAGCTGAGGTGGGAAGTCATCTTCTTATAAACCTGTCAGGTAAATAAGTTGGTCTACGAACACCCACCCACTGCTGGAGCCTCTGGTGGGCATTAGAAGAACTGCAGCTGGTGGTGCTTCATGAAGGTACTGCTGTGTGTGACGACCTCTGTCTTCTTTCAGGTGTGGAGGTCCTCCCGGGCTCGCTCTCCCCATCGTTTCTCTTCTTCTGGGCGCTGCTGTTCACTGCCGGAGCCAACGGCGAGCTGTCGGCTCCGCTCTCCCTCCAGGGCGTCTCCTGTGCCCTCCAGAGCGGCGCCCTGCAGCTCGTCAGCTACGCCGTCACCCATAAGAAGTCAGTTTCATGTCAGTTTCATCACCTTCCCCGCTTCTCCTTCTTTACACTCTTTCTCCTCTCAGGCTGACCTTCACTGAGGAGCTGGGCGACATCCTGACTGAGCATGCTCAGGAGAACCCCGGCGTGGCTGACCTGTGTCTGACGTTGGCCACCATTATCTATGAGGCCTGCAGGCTGCACAGGAAGGCCGCACTGAGCATGTGCAGGAGAGGGCTGATCCACAGTGCTGCTGAGTTCCTGAAGCACTGCAAGGACCTCACAGCAGGTCTGTGTGTGTGAAAGTGTCTCTGCGAGGACCAGTTTTGGTGTTAAACCAGTGTAGCGAGGACATTTCTGCTCCAGGCTAACGTTAGGGTCTTGTTTTGGGTCATTTTTATTAATAAGATGAAACATCTGTGGGGGAGGAGAGGGTGACACAGAGACCCTTGGTCGCGGGTCATAGTCTGCATCTATGACCTCCATCATAGACCCATTACACGCCCACACCCTTGGACTGCTCCCCTGGAGGAGCGAAGGATGACATCATTGACCACACAGATTTCATGGCTGGTTGGCTTTGGGGTCCCCGAGTCCAGCTGACGGCTACCTGATATACCGACAGCTAGGGATGGGTATCGTTTAGGTTTTATCCGATACCGGTGCCAAACCGGTACTTTTGAAACGGTGCCGGTGCTGAAAGAATGGAGAACACAAAATTGGTCCAAAACCTCTCATGTTCAGCTGGTTTTTTTTGGTAAAAGATAACAATGTTAGCCTTTTCTGCAGCTATAGGGCATATATGGTCTCACTCTTGGCTGGAAGCAGTGCTTAAACAATGGAAAAAACACAAACTGTGTCCAAAAACCTCTCATGTTTAACTGTTTTCCACTTTTTCTTTGGTCATTTTAGCCTTTTTGGCCAGGGTGAAGGGAGCATCTGCCATCAAACAAGAAGACAGCCGCATGTAACTACGACGGTGTTTGCTAGTTCACCTTACATGCATTAATGTAATAATGTGGTTAGCCTACTCAACGTAAATTACACACGAACAACATGAAGCTACTCACGCAGAGGAGAACGGCTGCTGCTGCCATCATCATCCTCATCATTTCTGCTACACTGACAGGGCTAGGGGCCAGGACTCTCCTCTTCGGGTTTTTGGGGGATGTTGGTAACTCCAGGTCCGCTAACAGGGACCACACCCGCAGTAGATGTGCACGGTGTGAGGTCTCGCAGCAAGCTATCAAACACGGCGCATTTCTCGGCTTTAAAAAAAAAAGGCTATGCGTCGCCAGGTGTTTCATCAGATTTGAGGTGTTACCTCCTTTGACAGTATCACAGTATCAGCTTAAAGCACTTGTTGCAGGCTGCTGAGTTTGCATCTTTTGCTGTGAAGTACAGCCAGACTTTTGACCGCTTCGCCTTGGGCATTTTTAATCTGTAGCTCTGCTCTAAAAGAACGTACATACCTGGCCCCGCCTACTATCCTCGGAAACGTAAAATGATTGGCTAGAATTGGCTCAGGAAAAATAAAGCACCGAAATGTGCGCTGCTTTTCGGTCTGGTTACTACCGTTTATGTCAGAACCGGTGCCACCGGTACCCATCCCTACCGACAGCAGTGTGTCTGCATCAAGAGAGCACACTGACTGTGCAGCATATTTGTACATCCTTTAAAAATAGATGCAGTGAGGCGATCTATCTCACTGGGCAAAGAAATGCAGGAGGAAGCTGATCGCCCTTCGGTTAGGGTGAAGGTGATAAAGCACTGAAGGCTCCACAGCCGGGGGTTCGGTCAGCCCCAGTTCACCCATCCCTTGGACCTCGAGCTTAGAGCAGCGCTTGGTTGGATGCTTGCTTGTAAAGGGCTTGACCAATAGCAGGTCATTACTGTCATGCAGAAGCTGCTTCCATGGTTACCAGGCTGGTGGGAGCCTCCTGCCATCATACAGGTCACGTTCTGCATCCTGGGCAGCTGGCCATGAGGTACCTAGCTTTGTTGCAGCCCGTTTGCAGACCTCGTACAGGCACTTGGCGGCCTACACTGCTGGGCAGGGAAGGTGGAGTCATCCTCCTCCTCATCCATGTCCTCTAGGTCGAGGAGGTGGGAGTTGGCATCAGCCTTGCTACGCGGCCTCTGTCTTCATTACCAGCTGATTACCAGGAACACGAGAGACCCACACGAGTCGACAGGAAGAACAATCACAACGTAAAACTGGCAAAGTCCACACATTCTGTGCTTAAGTAGAAGTACTCATACTACTGTGGAAAAAAAGTCCAGTAAAAGTTAAAGTACTGATTCAGCTTCTTTACTTAAGTAACAAAGTACTGGCTCTGAAATGGACTCAAAGTTGGAAAGTATAAGGAAGCTGTTTGTATACAAAGCTAACTGAGCCTTGTGTTATATTAGCGTAATAAAATAATATTAGAAGATGGGGAAAAAACTTTATTTCACTCTAACAAATGTACTCAAATCAGTTAGGTAAATGTGACCTTAAGTACAGTAACAGTAACTAAGTATTTGTACTCAGTGACTTCCCACCTCTGTCCGAACACACACAGAAAGTGTGAAAAGGTGGAAGGTCACAAAATAATTATGGTTTAATCAAAATAAACTGTAAACCATCAGAATATGAGCATCAGAGAGCTTCAGTCTCACTGAGCATGTGCAGTTCGAGGGTTTCTGCGTTAGTCCTACATGTAAAACAGCTTCAGCAGCTCATCCACACACAGAGACCCACCAGCTGTAAGTGTTCACGGCGCCCTGCCTCCTCACAGAGGCCAGAGTTATCTCTCTCTCTCTCTCTCTCTCTCTCTCAGAGGACAGCATGTGGGTCCTGTGTCGCTCGCCCAGCCTCTCTCTCCTCCAGCTGCTGACGGAGCCTCTGCAGGACAGTGCAGCCATCTTGTCTGTGGGCGGGGCTTGTGCCGCTCTGCTGGCGGACCCTCAGCGGCGGTCCGTAGCGCTGCAGCTCCTGGACAGCTTCGTGAGCCAAGGGCGAGGTGGGTGGAGCAGACAGCGGGCACCCGTCGGGTCACTTCCTTATAGAAGTGTTGCAACGAAATCATCTACGAGTGTAAGACTCACACATGTGAGCGTGACACGCACGTGCTAAATCTGTTCCTGCATTTCTTCTTCCAAAACAGCAAAGCTCGTCTCTACTACGAAACACAGTTTTAACAAGTAAGGACACAGCAGCCTGTGAAACATAAGTGTTATTGCACATTACCTCCTGTATTATATGTTTATTCAAAATATACGGAGGCTCATTGGTGTATGGTCTCTGCAGAGGATAATCCACAGTGCTGTTTCCTCTGCAGCTGTGCAGGCTAACATGCAGTGTCTCTAATCTCCTGGTAGAGGAACGATGAGCTGTTCTGTTTATTTATGAAAAGAAATGTCTGTTTTATTAAAAACACATGAAAAACGCAGGAATCCAGAGGCAGACCAGACCTGATCTGTGCTTTCAGGCGATTTGTCCACATGTATTTGGGTGAGATGCTGTGCCCACACAGCCCCACACTTCACCCAAAGCTGCCCACTGTTGTGGCTCGGATGGTCATTATTTCAGATGTGTAAACTCATCATATGTGGCTTTA
The DNA here is from genome assembly GCF_013358895.1 of Oreochromis aureus. Taxonomy (NCBI): domain Eukaryota; kingdom Metazoa; phylum Chordata; class Actinopteri; order Cichliformes; family Cichlidae; genus Oreochromis; species Oreochromis aureus. The sequence goes on along the minus strand of NC_052954.1, from coordinate 34,194,503 downwards.
GTTTCTGGGGGGGCGTGGCCTCATGCCACCTACTATAGGTAACACAGTGACTGCCCCAAACTGAGAACTGTTTGGGTTTTTACATTTTATTTTAAACTTGAGAAAGAAAGATGAGAAATGGTTTTACTGAGTCCCCTGACAGATAAATAGTTGCTGTTTAAAAACAGCCAGTGAAATAAGACTTGTTATCAGTCTGTTTGGATTAAAGCACCTGTGACGTGTTGCTTGGATAGAAAATTCTGGGACACACATGTGCTGCTGGTCTTCTCAGGGGCTTTAGAGGAAGTGATCGTGGGGGATGTCGGCTCCTCGGTGGACGTGTGGACCCACGTGGTGTCTCTGTGCTCCGAGCTGGAGCGGGACGACCTGAGCCGGGCCATCCTGTCCATCCTGCTGAGTCAGAGCGGGACCAGAATCGTGACCCCGGACCCGGAGGGAGCCCGGCTCATGGAGCACGTTTACCTGTGAAGACTAGACTTGAAGGCCGAATTTCTCCTTCTCATGAAACAACAGACAGGTTCTGGTAGTTTAGACTTTAACTCCATGCTAGCACCTTCTGGCACAAAGATATAACTGCACAATAAACAAAACAAAATGTCTCAAGTCTGCAAAGAGTCGTCTGACTTTTTTTTTTTTTTTTTTGGTGGTTTTTGGTCTAAATCTTGTTATTCATGTATTTATTCACCCTTATGATCACACCTGAGCTCCTCTCTGCAGTCTCTGAGCTGCAGCTGAAAACACTCAGGTGTGAAGCATAAAACAGTAACAGGAGATTCTGAAACTATAAGAAACAGCCGCAGTCACACCTGCACCTGCTGAAAGGTATCAAAGAGTGCAGCAGCGAGCTTTGGGACGACCTCGCCTCTCTGAAGGAGCGCCGGCTGTGCTTTACACTGCTCATGGAAGTCTCCACGTGTCTTCATTCTTTGCTTCTGATTTGTTTTGTAATATTAGAATTTATAAAAACAATATATATTTAAAATCACACACAAAGTGATGGATAGAATGGAATAGAATAGAAAAAAAAAAAAGAATTCAACTTTATTATCATTGCACATGTCACGAGTACAAGGCAACGAAATGCAGTTTCCATCCATCCAGAAGTGCTTTAGCCATAATATAGACATAATAGATCCATATTCTGTAATATAGGTATGTTATAATGTACTATAACTATAAGTATGTACAGGCTATGAAAGGTTATACATATGGTTACAAATATGAAAACTATACAGATTGTAGATATACAATTTTAAACAGTTGTAAAAACTATAATTATTGTATTCAATTGAATTTTATTTATATAGCGCCAAATCACAACAAAAGTCACCTCGAGGCGCTTTATATTGTACAGTAGATCGCACAATAATAAATACAGAGAAAAACCCATCAATCATATGACCCCCTATGAGCAAGCACTTTGGCGACAGTGGGAAGGAAAAACTCCCTTTTAACAGGAAGAAACCTCCGGCAGAACCAGGCTCAGGGAGGGGCGGGGCCATCTGCTATGATTGGTTGAGGTGAGAGAAGGAAGACAGGATAAAGACATGCTGTGGAAGAGAGACAGAGATTAATAACAGATATGATTCGATGCAGAGAGGTCTATTAACACATAGTGAGTGAGAAAGATGTCCTAAAAACTCCCTGAAAAGCCTTCAGTTAATCCAAAATGCTGCAGCAAGAGTCCTGACAGGGACTAGAAAGAGAGAGCAGATTTCTCCTGTTTTGGCTTCCCTTCATTGGCTTCCTGTTAAATCCAGAATTCAAAATCCTGCTCCTCACATACAAGGTCTTAAATAATCAGGCCCCATCTTATCTTAATGACCTTGTAGTACCATATCAGCCTATTAGAGCACTTCGCTCTCGCACTGCAGGCTTACTTGTTGTTCCTAGAGTATTTAAAAGTAGAATAGGAGGGAGAGCCTTCAGTTTTCAGGCCCCTCTTCTGTGGAACCAGCTTCCAGTTTGGATTCGGGAGACAGACACTATCTCTACTTTCAAGATTAGGCTTCAAACTTTCCTTTTTGCTAAAGCATATAGTTAGGGCTGGACCAGGTGACCCTGAATCCTCCCTTAGTTATGCTGCAATAGACGTAGGCTGCCGGGAATTCCCATGATGCATTGAGTTTTTCCCTTACAGTCACCTTTCTCACTCACTATGTGTTAATAGACCTCTCTGCATTGAATCATATCTGTTATTAATCTCTGTCTCTCTTCCACAGCATGTCTTTATCCTGTCTTCCTTCTCTCACCCCCGATGGTCGCAGCAGATGGCCCCGCCCCTCCCTGAGCCTGGTTCTGTCGGAGGTTTCTTCCTGTTAAAAGGGAGTTTTTGCTTCCCACTGTCGCCAAAGTGCTTGCTCATAGGGGGTCATATGATTGTTGGGTTTTTCTCTGTATTTATTATTGTACGATCTATTGTACAATATAAAGCGCCTTGAGGCGACTTTTGTTGTGATTTGGCGCTATATAAATAAAACTGAATTGAATTGAATTGAAAGGTGACTGGAAAGGAAAAACTCAATGCATCATGGGAATCCCCGGCAGCCTACGTCTATTGCAGCATAACTAAGGGAGGATTCAGGGTCACCTGGTCCAGCCCTAACTATATGCTTTAGCAAAAAGGAAAGTTTTAAGCCTAATCTTGAAAGTAGAGATAGTGTCTGTCTCCTGAATCCAAACTGGAAGCTGGTTCCACAGAAGAGGGGCTGACTGTTTGTCAGCCTGGCTACAGTGCTGAAGAGAAACCTGGGGTTGTTCTTATTTTCTTCAATCAGTGACGAATAGTAAGATGTTCTGGCTTTGCGGAGGGCTTTCTTATAAAGCAGCAAACTATTTCTCCAGGCTAAATGATGATCCTCTAAATTTGTGACACGCCATTTCCTCTCCAGCTTACGAGTTATCTGCTTTAGGCTACGTGTTTGAGAATTATACCACGGAGTCAGGGACTTCTGATTTGAGGCCTTAGTTTTCACAGGAGCTACAGTATCCAGAGTCGTACGTAGGGAGGAGGTAAAATTATTAACAAGATAATCGACCTCTGTTGGAGTAGCGTTCAGATAGCTGCTCTGCTCTGTGTTGGTACAGGGCATTTACATAATGACTGAAACCAGCCCACAACAATGTTGATCAACATTTTGATCAACATTGTCAACAATGTCAGCAACAAGATAGAGCGAGGCTTCAGAGTGTGGTCAAGACAGCACAAAAGATCATCGGCTGCCCTCTCCCCTCCCTGTTGGACATTTATTCCTCCCGCTGCCTCAGCAGAGCAGCAAACATCACCAAGGACAGCTCCCACCCTGGCTTCAACATGTTCAGCCTGCTTCCCTCAGGGAAGCGCTACAGGTGCATCAACACTAAAACCCACAGACTCAAAAACAGTTTCTTCCCCAAAGCCATAACCACCCTGAACTCACACATGCACCGATAACACAGCCCCCCACTTCCCACTTCCTCTATGGACCACCACTATTTATACCAATTCCATGTGCAATAACTCAACTGTACATACATAACACTATTTATTACATATTGTTTACGGTTTGTAAATTGTACATTTTTATATATATATACATCTTCTTCCCTATGTTAATACTGTCCATATGTATATAGTGCTGCAGAACTGTACCCCCCAACATGTTTACACTGAGTAGGAGATGCTCTGTATCTCATTGTACAGCTGTATAATGACAATAAAGGCATTCTATTCTATTCTATTCTACAATGTCAGCAAATGCACTGGTTATAAGATTGGGGAAACCTGCAGTCAGCTGAGACTGAAGAAGTCACCTGGATGAGTGACCAAACGTTTCTCCCACAAAAGACTACGTCCAGATGAACAGAATCAACTTTTGGAGATTTACTCTCCTGGATGATTGAGAATGCATCAAGACCATTTAACCAAATATTAGTGCACGTGTATCTGAGCATGGCTCGATCAGAGGAAACCTGAAATCAAACTTGTGGATCTTGTTTTTACAGTTATTAAAGATGTGTGCTGTACAGTCAGTCGACCCTGGAAGAAGAGCCGTTTTAAAAGCACAACATCACCATGACATTCATGCCCACGATGGGAGGATGTGAACATCTGACCACAGCTGTAGCTGCATTTAGAGAAACCGCCTTCCTGTTTCCACAAACCATAAATGACCAGCATCTGTCTTTCTGTCTCATTGTTTCATGTGTTACAGGTGACCTGTGTCTGACACATGAATAAAATGTTTTTGTACCTAAACAATAAACTGATAAATGAACTGATAAATATATGAATTAAAGACATTACCCCTGCAGTATGTTGGGACAGACTGTCCATGGTAAAACTCTGAGGTTTGGGTCTGAAATATCTGCAGGTTCCTCTTTGCTTCTCTGCTTCTTTCTGTCAGTTTGGTGGTTTTACTGAGACAAGCAGTTTATGTTTTCCTGTGAACTCTCAGTAATTATGTTTGATTGAACAGAAACATCACAACACCTCAAAATGTAACATTGTACATATTAAACATTAAAGAATGGGAGAAGTGGGGAAAAAGCAACCACGTGTGAAGCATCATTTCACTGTTAGATACACCGTATGACGGGAAAAGCAAACGCTGGATGAAAATTACTGATGCAGTTAAACATCGTAGAGCCAAGTATATGACGTTAACTCAAACGGTGGGAACAGCAGAGCTTTAAGAAACGTTTTAAAAACGCCAACAACAGTTACAGGAAGAAAATATTTTTCAGTTTGATTATGAGACGATGCTGTGAAGCTTCTGAAGAGATTAAAGGTGAAGTTAGTTTAATATGTTGATCACTTCTTTGACATCTCATGATATATTTGTGAGGATGTATCTCCCAGCCCTACCAGTCAGGCTTCTTTTTATTCCATATATGGCATTAAATATGATAGATTCATGAACACCATGGTGTATGTTATTCATTGGTAACATATAAGAAAGCAGGAAGTGTGTTAAAGCCACAGCGTTCAGTCTTATCTGCAGCTTTCTGCCACTGACGGCTCATTTCATCTTGTGTGTCTCAGCCATGTGGACACAGCAGACAAACTTCTTCTTGTTGGCCACAGGTGAGATGCATTTGACATCACTGAGTAGTTTTCTTATCTCGGCATGTTTCACTTTACAGTCCAGAGAATAATCAGCCTTATTTTTCTTTTCTACAGTCTCTTATGTGTCAGCTGCTGCAGGTCGGTCATGTTTGACAAAATGAGTCTAAATGATAAAGTTTGGTGTAAATAACATGCCATAAATACTGTGCACGCTCTTCTTTCTTCTGTTAGATGGTCAGATCAGATTAGCTGGGTCTGGGTCGACTCGCTGCTCTGGAAGAGTTGAAATCTATCACAACGACTCCTGGGGAACAATCTGTGATGATGACTGGGACTTAAAAGATGCTGCGGTGGTCTGCAGACAGTTAAACTGTGGAACAGCACTGAGTGCCACTACAGATGCTCACTTTGGTGAAGGAACTGGGCCGATCTGGCTGCGTCGTGTGGACTGTTCAGGACATGAACGTTCTCTCAGTGAGTGTGACCTCAACAGATCTCAGCCCTCCTGTGGACACAGTGAGGACGCTGGTGTCCTCTGTTCAGGTGAGAGATGCTTGGTTGTGATGGTGTGTCAGATCCTGTGAATGCATGTTTGTGTCTGCACTTTTTATCAGTTTCATCATCCACTCAGTGTAGTTTAGTCACTGCATGCTGAGCAGCAGTGGAACTGAGCAGCTCAGCGTAGCATGAAATGTTGCTGTTATGAAGCGTCTGGAATCAGTGTTGGAGTGTCGCGCTTCACCTTACTGTTAATGTTGAGATCTACTACAGTAACTGATGGAGAACAGTCTGTGATGATGGCTGGGACTGGGATGATGCTCTGGTTGTCTATAATGACCTGCACTACAACACCGGTTACTACAAACACCATAAATATGCTGGTTTGTCTCTTCACACAGACTCACATTATACAGTTATGGCCGTGCATGTGCTCGCACGCTCACACTCACTCCTGGAGCCCTAAGTTGGGATGCTGTCTAAAATAATAGTAAAAACAGAACTGAGTCATTTGTAAATCTCAAAAATCCATCTTTTATTAACATTGGAACACAGAAAGTAAATGAAACATTTAAACTGAGACATTTTAATATTTAGGCATCAAACTATGAAGCTTCCTGTGAGCTGTTTCAGGAAACTGCCTGAGAGGAGACCCTCCTGCTGAGTCTCTGTGATGTGGATCAGTGTCAGAAGATGGATGAGTAACTGAAATGTATATAATGCATGTAAAACCTGGAACATATCAGCTGATCATAAGCTGTGCTGAGAGGGAGGGGTTAGTTTTTGATGATGTTGGTGAAGGCGATGGTTTAAAATTCTTTAATGCAGTGAGAAAGTCAGAGTCAGAAGAAGCAGTGAATAAAAGTGAAATGTTTTACGTCCACACTGACAAACTGGTGCACACTGTTTCCGGTCTTCATTTTGTTTTATTGTAGAGTCACTGCAGCAGCCCAGCATCTCCCTGAGATATGATGGAGGATCGGTGCAGGGACCCAAAAGTGCAGAGATCACAGGAGGCTCCAGCTTTGAGTTTACCTGCTCCATTACATCCAGATATACTCCAGGCCGTTTCATGCTCATCTTCTCTGGATCCAACCAAAAGTACACAAAGCCTGCTGTCAGAAACTCAGCCAGGTTTAGTTTCCCTGCAGCTGAGTATGAACACTGGGGTCGCTACAGCTGTGTGTATGAGATAAATGTGTCAATGAAGGAATTCCAGTCATCTGAGTCACCACCAATTCATGTCATCATCACATGTAAGTAGAAACATCAGTCAACATGAATACATGAAAGACTTAAACTTTTACATGAGTGTTTGTATTTGTTAGTCTTCCTACTGTAATTATGAAATGAAACATGTACAGTGATGTGAAAAAGTGTCTTGATGCATCCTCAGTCATCCAGGTAAGGAAATCCCAAAAGGTTGATTCTGTTCATCTGGACGTTTTCAGTGGGAGAAACGTTTCATCATCATCCAGGTGACTTCTTCAGTCTCAGCTGACTGCAGGTTTCCTCAACCTTATAAACTGTACCTTTGCACAATAACTGAAACTAGTCCACTGAATAACAGTGGGCTGTGAGGTCAGTTTCTTAATCATCCATCCATCTTCTTCCGCTTTATTCAGGGCCGGGTCGTGTCCGTCTCCAGTGTGTCCTGGGTCTGCCCCGGGGCCTCCTCCCGGTGGGACATGCCCGGAACACCTCACCCAGGAGGCGCCCAGGAGGCATCCTTGTCAGATGCCCAAACCACCTCAACTGGCTCCTTTCGATGTGGAGGAGCAGCGGCTCTACTCTGAGCCCCTCCCGGATGGCCGAACTTCTCACCCTATCTCTAAGGGAGAGGCCAGGCACCCTTCGGAGGAAGCTCATTTCTGCCGCTTGTATTTGCAATCTCGTTCTTTCGGTCACTACCCAATAGTGGTGCAATGGATCAAAAATCTCACGGTTCGGATCGGATCACGGTTTTGAGTCACTGATCGGATCAATTTTCGGATCAGCAAAAATAGAAAAAAAAAGAAAAAAATTCGACTCGCCATTTACTTATTTAAGTATTTTTTGTCTATTAAAAAACATTCAACTGAAGACTCATTCCACCCACTTATATAAAAACAAATTAAGGTGCAATATGGACATTATGGACCATGCTGGGCATCCTCTGCATCCTCTGCACACGGCCATAAACAACCAGAGGAGTCTGTTCAGTGAGAGGTTGCTTCTCCCAAAGTCAAGGACCAACAGACTTAAAAACTCCTTTGTCCCACACGCCATCAAACTGTTTAACTCCTCTCTGGAGGGGAGAGGGAGGGGAAACGGGGACAGAGGAGGGGGGGACAAGTAAGCTGTAGTGCCTTTTCACTGTGCAATACTTTTTGTTAATATCCAACGGTGCAATAGACTCACAATACTTGAAATGTGCCGTTCCCTTGTGTTCTTATTCCTATTTATTCTATGTATCCCTTTTGTATTCTATGTATTTATATATGGTATATTTCTGCTCACATTTTCCAACTTCTGTGGGTGTTGTGCTACTGGAAACTGAATTTCCCGGAGGAACCCACCCGAGGGATAAATAAAGTTCCATCTAATCTAATGTAATCTATAGGGCAGTGCAGGGCTTTGTATCTACCACTCCGCTGTGATATAACGGGCGGTCACGGTCACGTGGCTTTCCGTAGCGCTGGAGCTCCACCCATTTGTAGTTAGAGCAACAGAAGATGCCTGGGACAGTTCAGCCATAACTTTAAACTTTTCCTGCTCATACATGCTCGGAACGATCTTGTCACACTGAAGTGGACGCGCAACGCGATATCATAGCGTGGCTCAAGCACGTTCATCATAGTTTAAACTCCTTGTTTTGCACAACGGAATACGGCCTCCCGTCTGCAGCGAAACACCCCAGTAGCTTTTGTAATAGCTTTAGCCCGGTCGGACTGGGCAGCAAAGGGCTGCTTAAATGCCGCAAACTCCTCTGCTCCGCTACTTGGACCGCTAGCGCTGACCATAACTACAGCTTGACAGACTGACGACGCGCACCATACACATACTTTTTTTTTTTCTTCGAATCTTCGGATCACGTGCGTGCCGAACCGTGGAGTGGGATCGGTTCGGATTTCGGATCAACCGTGATCCGTTGCACCACGACTACCCACAGCTGGTGGCAACAGGTGAGGGTAGAGACGTAGATCAACCGGTAAATTGAGAGCTTCGCTTTTACACTCAGCTCTCTCTTCCCCATTAATATGCAAATTTTCATGACTGTTGATCAGTGATGTAACGGCGTTACAAGTAACGACGTTACTAACGGCGTTACTTTTTTCAGTAACGAGTAATCTAACTAATTACTATTCCTATCGTTACAACGGCGTTACAGTTACTAACAAGGAAACGCGGTCGCGTTACTATTTTTCAACGAACAGACGGCTGAAGCTGTGTTCAGCTTACTGCATCTTATATCAGCTGCACGGAAGCAGCTGTAAGTAATCTGGGCGCTTTAGCAGCTGCGCGCTCCCGCGGACGGTAATCACGATCACTGTGTAGCACAACACCTGGAGCTCAGGGGGCAAAACAATCACATGAGTGCTGCTGTTTGACTGAGGAAGAATAAAGGAGTCGTGGTAAGCCGATCACATGACCACTTAAAGACAAAGCAACAAGGTGCCAGTTTTAAATTGTGCTGATAGGCCACGTAAAACCAGAGTCATGATAAACAAGATATACGCGTTTTTCCTCAGTAGTACGTTTACTGTCTAAGGACAGCGCAGCGAGACCTCTCTGCTTATGAGCAAAAAACAAAAAACAAAACAAAACAAAAAACAGCCCTTTTGTGTTGGTGGAAAAATGCACCATGTCGACCAAATTTGGTTGTTTAGAAAGAGGGGGAAGTTTTAGGGGTGACGGCGAGAGAGAGAGAGAGAGAGAGAGTTTTGAGATGTAAGATTTGTGACGTTTAGCGTGTTTGGAGTGTGTAGTTAATGTGTTGTCTTGTGTAGTTAGTGTGTAGTGTTGTGGATAGTTTTGTGTTGTGTGTCAGAACAATGAGGCGACTGCTGTCTCCAGGTAGAAACAGCAGTGATACACCTGCTGCTGTCAGACCTGCAGGTATCAGGCTGTGATGTTCTCCTTTATAGTGGACAGGAATGATTTTTTTGGAGTGGCACAAATAATTTGTGTGACATCTTATTGAAGAACAGCTGATTGTTCTTTAAATAGTTTGAAATGGTTATTTAAAAAAATGGTAAAAGGTAAATGGCTGCAAATAACTTTGTTGTTTGCAAAACTTGTGCATATGATTTTAAAATTGACAATTTATATTTGCATTTAAAGTTATGAAATATGATTCATTAAACATGTTTGTGGTTGTTACAGTAAAAATATCACTTTTTCTACTCTGATTTTATGGTTTTTGTCTGATTTTAGATCAGTTGTGTTAATACAGTATGTCAAAATGAAAACATAACTGTAAATTCAGACACGTGAGGTTGTGCTGAAAACAATGATGCCAAACAAGGCAAAGTAAATCGTTTTTAAAGGTAAAATGTGGAGGAAACATCAAAAGTAGCAAAAAATGGCCAATTATACTCTGGACCCCAGAGGGTTAAACTTTTTTTTTAAAGTAACACAATAGTTACTTTTCAAGTAATTATAATTAATTACTTTTAGAATCTTGTAACTCAGTTACTAACTCAATTACTTTTTTGAAGAAGTAATTAGTAACTATAACTAATTACTTTTTCAAAGTAACTTGCCCAACACTGCTGTTGATCAACAACCACTGATCAAAGAACACTGATCAATGGCCATGAGTCCCATTCACAGAGAGTTGGGGAATGGCTGCAATCACAGCATTGTAAGATGGTGACAGATGTACCCTTAGGCCCCTCCTCGATTCAGAGATGGTCTTTCCTTTTCACGTAAATGGCCTCCTTGACTCCGCCCTCAAACCAGCGTTCCTCCCTGTCCAGGATGTGTACATCCTCATCATTGAAAGAGTGTCCACTGGCCTGTAGGTGTGAATAGACTGCAGAGTCCTGGCCTGACGAGGAAGCTCTTCTGTGTTGTACCATCCTCTTTGCCAGAGGTTGTTTGGTTTCCCCAAAGTATTAGTCATAGTAATCCTCCTGGCACTTAGCGGCATACACTATATTACTTTGTGTCGGGGGACCTGGTTATTGGGGTGGACCAATTTTTAGTGCAGCATGTTTTGGAGTTTTAAAGCCACAGAGACGCGGTGTTTAGAAAAAAATGTGTCTCGGCTGTTCCGATACTCCTGACACATCGCTAAGGGTTTTCACTTGGGCAGCAGTTGTCCTTCTCTCCTGGAGCTTTCTTTAGGTGCCTTCTGTCATGTCTGCAGATGCATGGAGGGGAGAGAGAGTGTGGACCCAAAAGCAGACACTGGTAATGGACTTAAACTGAAAACGTACCTTTGATTGCAGCAGGGACAGAATACAAACAAAAGCAGAAGGTGACAAAGTCTAAACTGACAAAACCCAAACTGGGAGGAAACTACAAACAGGTATAAAGAAACTAAAAACCTGGGACGTGAAACCTGGAACATGGAAACCTAGTATGTGGGAAATACAGTGGATGATACTCAGATGATGTTCCTCAGTCACATGTCTCAGAACAGGATCACCAATTACCAGAGTTTGACCCCCGGCGGCAGTGAGGAAAAGCAGTTAGACACATGAACAGGTTGGTGGTGTACCTGGGGCTTCTGTTTAAGACTATGCTTCCTCCTCACTGTCACCCAGCCGTCCTGTTTTCCCAGCTGCTTGGGACAGTTGGAGGACAGCTAGCAGGGCCTACGCTACCTTCAGCTGCACCAGCTACAGGGGCCTGGCTAGCTATGGTTCTTCAAGGGTGTGAAGCTGAGTCTCCAATTCAGTGATCCTGGCCTCCAGAGATGCAAATAGGCTACATTTGTTACAGGTATCATTACTGCTAAAGGAGGCCGAGGAGTAACTAAACATCTGACACAATGAGCAGGAAAGTGCAGGAGGGACAGGTGAAGTAGCCATGGTGCTAGTGAGTTGGTTACAAGCTAAGCTAAGCTAAGCTAGTGAAACCGTAAAGACACAGTGAGTGAATACTGGGAATATAATTAGTGAGTAAATCAAAAGAGCGCTTGCTTCGAATGAAGCACTGCTGTTCATTCGTCTGTGTTGTTTCTTTTTTACCCAGTTCCTCTGCAGCAGCCCAGCATCTCCCTGACATCTCCTAATGGAGGACTGGTCTGGGGACCTGCAGTTACAGAAGTCACAGGAGGCTCCAGCATAGACTTTATCTGCACCATTCAAACCAGATATACTCCAGGCCGTTTCAGACTCTTCTTCTCTGGATCAAACCAAAAGCACACAGAGCCTGCTGTCAGAAACTCAGCCAGCTTTACTTTCCCTGCAGCTGAGTATGAACACCAGGGCAGCTACAGCTGTGTGTATGAGTTACTGCTGCCATCAAGGACATTCACTTCTGCTGAGTCAGCACCAATTCGTCTCATCATCACATGTAAGTAGAGCGCAGGACTCAAATCCAGCAATGCGGTAGTTTATCAGCAGTAACTGAATGACACATAGATTGAACATACATGTTGTTTCAACAGCTCTACATGTAAATACAAGGATGTATGTATAGATACTTGTGACTCCATGATTGTAATACAGGGTTACTCTGCTGTCCACTGTGAGGACTGCTCCTCTTCTAGGACCCTGTTTAGATCTGAAAATTGATGGGAAAGACTTTTTAAACCATTCAACATGTAAACATTTGAAGTTTTCAACAACCTGACACGATACACTTTCAAATGTTCTAAAGAGCTTGAAAAGAAAGTGAATGGAGTTCTTTAAGACTTTTCACCTCTCATCCATGAGGCGTCTTCACTTCTAAAACCAAAAGGTGGAAAGTCTAAGTCCTTAGAGAAACAGGACATCATCATCCGTTATGTGGCAGGTTTATCAGAGGAACTCAGGAGAGTCTCCTCCAAGCACAACATCCCAGTTTAGACCCAGACACACACTCAGACACAAACTGCTTCATCACAAACTCAACAACGTAGCTGTGCAGTGAGGAGCGCTCAGACCTCTACACTGGAGACACCAAACACTTCATAAACACACAACATAGACGAGCCACCTCGACAGGACAAGACTCAGCTGTACGTCTGCATCTAAAGGTCAAAGGTCACTCTTTGAGAATACCAATGTTCATATTTTGGACAGAGAAGATGGTTTGAAAGAGGAATGGAAGAAGACATCTATGTCCACTGTGATCCTTGAACAGGGGGCGGGGCTTATGACACCAGCTCTCTGCCATCCAGTTGAGATCCCTTTTCGGACGCCTTAACGCCCACTCATGTCTTACATCAGGTGACCTGAATATGTCACGTGATAGGGTGAGGCAAGGTCTCACAGTGGCTTCACCTGAAACCTCTGCTGATAATGACCCACACCTTTTTTCTCACCTTGGCTCATGTGATGAGTCACATGATTGACCACCATTACCTGGATGAATGACAACCTACACAGACAGAACTGCTCATACAGCATCACTTTTCATGTTGCAGATTTCCCAGAAACATGTTGTAATCGTTTTCTCTCGTGGTTCCTTGGTGGCTGCTGGTGGTGTCAGCAGCTCCTGGGATCCTGGTGCTCCTGCTGGTCCTGTTGGTGGTCGCTCTGGTCCTCTGGAGAAGACGACGAGCCAGGCGGTTTGATCCCAACGTCCTGATCCAAAGTCTGTGCTCATCAGAACAAACAGTATACAGTGGAAATAAGTTTCTGACACTCTGTTGAATTCACCATTTTAACCTTTTAGAAATAAATGATCAGTTTATAATTTCATAATTGATCATTTTATAGCAGGTTTATTTTAACAGTGGAAGGCATTCTGTACCAGTTACAAATAAATGTGCATTTTAGTGGGAAAGAAGTATTTGATCCTAACTGTTGTTGACAAGCACAGCTGTGAGATGTTTCCTGTAGCAGGTCACCAGGTTTGTCTCAGCTGATTTTAAACTTCTCCTCAGTGCAGAGCAGAGATGAGCAGTAATGCATTACTTGTAACGCGTTACTGTAATCCGATTACTTTTTTCAAGGAATGAGTAATGTAAGGGATTACTATTGCGAAAACGGTAATTAGATTACCGTTATTTCCGTAGGAACGCTGCGTTACTAAAACCGTGACTCTTTCGTGAGTGTCTCATGACAGTGACGTAAGCGAGTGCGACGTTCGTGACAACAGCTGTGTGCAGATCAACAATGGATAATATATCGAAAAGCGGAGAGAGTATGAGCGCAGAAGCGTTTAAAGCGTGGAAGTACTGACCTTCCACGTTACTGATTACTTTTTTCAAGTAACTTGACCAACACTGGTGCAGAGGATCCTTAAGGTTTCTAGAAACACTTCAGCTCTCTGGAGGTTTTCTATTGGATTAAAGTCAGAGACTGACCAGGCTGTGCCATGACTGTAATGTGTTTCTTCATGACTCACTTCTTGATAGCCTCAGTCGTATGTTTTGGGTCAAAAGTCCTCCATATTGCTTTTCCCTGCCTAAGATTTCCTGTCTTTCCCTCAGTGTGATGCAGTAATTGTTCTTTTCCATTCAAACAGCTCAGATTGGTCTCATCTAACCCATCAAATTCTCCCAGGTCTCATCAGAATCATTCATGTGTTCATTGACAAACTTCACATGGACGTGAGCTCTTCAGCAAGAGTACCTCTGTGTGCTGCAGGGTTTCAAACCGTCACAGTGTAATGTCCCAGCTGCTTTGAGATCCTTCATGAGATCCTCCAGTGTAGTTCTGGAGTTATCCCTCACTGTTCCATCCGTTTGAGAATAATCTCACACACAGGTCTCATCTTCTCTTCAAGCTGCTTGCTGATGTTCCTGCAGCCCACTCCCGCTATAGTGGAGGTCAGCAGTCTGTCCCCGACATCCTCGTACAGACCTTTGTGCTTCCCACAGTGGTGAGGCTGAAGGCGTAGACAGGCTGGGGGTTCAGGTGTAGTTAATGCTGGCTTGGTAACTGTTAATCAGTAAAATGCACATGAATTTGTAGCTGTTTGATTTGTCTTTCATAATGAAACCTGACACATACTGCTCATTATGAATTCAACAAGGAATCAAATATTTGTTTGTTTCATGACGAAAACCATTTTCTGTGTTTTCTGTTCATACTTACTGATTCAGTTCTGCTGCTTGTGTTTCAGTGGCTGCCACAAACAGATATGAGGATGATGATGAGGAGGAGGAGGAGGAGAGGGATTACGTGAATGTTGAGCCGGTGAAGATAAAAAGGAAATGTGGAGAGCAAGCAGGAGTGGCAGACGAGGAGTCTGACAATCATGATTATGTCAACATAGATGATGAAATTGAAAGCACTGATGATGAAAATGATTATGTAAATGTGACAGATGGATGCTGAACAAACTGGACATTTTTGCAGGAGAGCATATTTACCAAAACTTTTTTCTTTATTTCACTAATTTCATTTACATCACTGGGCCTGCTAATTTATATTCTCTGATTTAGTATTTTTCATAGTTCTGCTTCTTTGGCTCCTGTGTCCCCTCCCCTATGCAAATGGCTAACAATCAGCCATTATAATTTGTCATACATTGAGAATAGCAGACAAATCAACAATACAGCAATACATGTGTGTGACAGAATTTAGAAAATACATCGGTGCAAATTATAAGTCTATATCATGATGTCATCTGTTTTTGTGTTTGTTGTAGGGCTGTAAATGTTAACATGTTAACGCCGTAATCACAATTAACGCGATTAAAATTTTTAATGCAATCAACCCATCTGAGGCGCCCAGGAGGCATCCTTGTCCGATGCCTGAACCACCTCAGCTGGCTCCTTTCGACGTGGAGGAGCAGCGGCTCTACTCTGAGCCCCTCCCAGATGGCTGAACTTCTCAGCCTATCTCTAAGGGAGAAGCCAGCCACCCTTCGGAGGAAGCTCATTTCTGCCGCTTGTATCCGCGATCTTGTTCTTTCGGTCTCTACCCACAGCTCGTGACCACAGGTGAGGGTAGGGACGTAGATTGACCGGTAAATTGAGAGCTTCGCTTTTACGCTCAGCTCTCAATTTACCGGTTTGTTTGTAGCCCATTTTAACAGTCTTTGACCAGTGCAGCGTCCGCATCACTGCAGCCACAGCACCAGTTCGTCTGTCAATCTCCAACTCCCTTCTCCCATCACTCATAAACAAGACCTCAAGATACTTAAGTTCATCTACCTAGGGCAGGAACTCATCCCTGACCCGAAGTGGACACTCTACCCATTTCCGGCTGAGGACCATGGCCTCCAATTTGGAGGTGCTGATTCTCATTCCCACCGCTTCACACTCGGCTGGAAACCGATGAACACCCGATGAAGCCAACAGAACCACATCATCCGCTAAAAGCAGAGATGAGATTCTGAGACCACCCAAGTGAAAACCTACCGCCACTTGGCTACACCTAGAAATCCTGGCCATAAAAATTATGAACAGAATCGCTGACAAAGGGCAGCCCTGGCAGAGACCCTGACCTACCAGGAACGAGTCCGACTTATTGCCAGCTATGTGGACCAAGTTCTTGCAACGGTTGTATAAGGATCAAATGGCATGTAACAATGGGCCAAACACCCCATACTCCCGGAGCACCCCCCACAGGACATGCCGAGGGACATGGTCGAATGGCTTCTACAAGCCCACCAAACACATGTAGACTGGTTGGGCAAACGCCCATGAGCCCTCAAGTATCCTTGAGAGGATAAAGAGCTGGTCCAGTGTTCCACGACCAGGACGAAAACCGCATTGTTCCTCCTGTATCTGAGGTTCGACTAATGGCCAGACTCTCTTTTCCAGCACCCTGGCATAGACTTTCCCAGGATGGCTGAGGAGTGTGATCCCCCTATAGTGGGAACACACCCTCCAGTCCCCCTTCTCAAAGATGGGAACCACAAACTCGAAGTATTCCTTCCTACGCCCGTCAATTTTCTCAGTCGAAGTCAGCAGCGCTCCACCCACACTATACACAGTGGAGGTAGAGCACCACTTTCCCCTCCTGAGTCGCCTGACGGCTTGCCAAAATCTCTCTTCGAGGCAGTTTTTTTCCATGGCCTATCCAAAATCCTCCCACACCCGAGTTTTTGCCACTGCCCGAGCCTTGTTCCGCTTAGCCTGTCAGCTGCCTCCGAAGTCCCACAGGCTAACCAAGCTTGATAGGACTCCTTCTTCAGCCTGGTGGCTCCATTCGTGCACCCTCACTATACGTTTAAGCGCCAGGTCTGTCCAGCATCCTCCCCTGCCACCTGATCCAACTCACCACCAGGTGGTGATCAGTTGACAGCTCAGCCCCTCTCTTTATCCAAGTTTCCAGAACATATGGTAAATGGACTGATTCTTATACAGCGCTTTTCTACTCTCCCGGAGTACTCAAAGCGCTGTATACAACATGCCTCATTCACCCATTCACACCCACTCATACAAGCACTTCTAAACACAAGTGCAAACTAAACTACATTCACACACATTTATACTCTGATGAATGCATCGGAGGGCAACTTGGGGTTAGTATCTTGCCCAAGGATATTTGGCATGCAGACTGGGTAAGCCAGTCGGGAAGCAAGGATCGAACCACCAACTTTCTGGTTAGTAGCTAATCTGCTCTACCACCTGAGCCACAGCCACCCCATGGCCGCAGGTCTGGTGATATGATTACGAAATCGATAATCAACCTGCAGCCTAGAGCGTCCTGGTGCCACATGCACTTATGAACATGCTTATGTTCGAACATGTCGTTCATTATGGCCAAACTGTGGTTTTCAGAGAAGTCTAACAAAAAAACACCACTCGGGTTCATATCCAGGAGGCTGTTCCTCCCAATCACGCCCCTACAGGTCTCCCTGTTGTTGCCCACATGAGCATTGAAGTCTTCCAGTAGGACAACAGACTAAAGGTGTTTGGTTTTGGGGGGGATTCTGTATCGGGCCCTGATTGTTTGGTGTCCCAGCCAGCTAATCCTGCCTGTACAAAATCTAATTTAGTGAGCTGGCTCCCAAGACTCCCAACAGACTCTGTTCTGGGTTTGTTTGTTGTGTGGTCAAACAGGGCTCCCATGAGACTGAAACTCTGCTTGGGTCATGTTCGGAGACTGAGCTGGAAGCTTCAGTTTACTGTGGACCCCTGCAGGTTCTCATTTCTTCCTCAGCTGGGAGCTTAGCCGAGCCGACCCAGCCATCTCATCGTTCCTCATGTTTTGCATTTTAGCATTTTGCATTTTTTCCAGTGTTATACCTCTCTCACCTGTCTTTCCCATGTGATGTTTTGTGAAATGTATGTATGGTCGGAAGGGTAAGATGGCGCTGGCATAAGGCTGGCAGCCTTAACCCAATTTCCTTCAGGGCCAACCTTTGGGATCAATAAAGTTTTACTGAATTGAATTGAACTGAACTGAACTGAATTGAATTGAATCTCCGGCTACCTGCCAAGGGACACAGATGCCAGCTAACTCCCATAGCACACCAACGCTGGCCACCAACCAAGCTACACTGATGCGGACACCAGCCATATACTAAGTCATGCCGACTGCGGCCACCATCCAAGCCACCTGATGGAGAAGAGGTGGAAACTCTTGTGTGTTTCCTGAAAGGTCCCACCTTTGCCGCTGTTGTCAGCCTCCGTACCTATTGGCTGAGGATCTTCACCATCAGGGTCGGCCTCCATATCTGCTCTGTCTTCATTGCCGGCCTCTGGGTCCATGTATGAGTCCTGCGTTTGGGTCTAGCTTCTTCCACAGCTACACCTTGACAGCCAAGGCTGGTTGAGCTAGCCAAACAACAAAGAATCATTTACTGATAATGAAACAGAATGAAAGTGGACAGTAGAATATATCCTTGGTCACTGCATCCAGGGACAGTACCAAGTGATCCCCTTAGACTCTTTAGTTTCAGTGTCCTTGTTTTGCTCAGAGTTACCGGTTGTCTCACTAACATGAACTAATGTAAATCTATTAGTACCAAACAACCGTCACATTCTGTAATGGCACAAGATGGCGCTAAACATGTTCTAACAACTTTAAACAGAGTGTTTCATAAATCCTTCACAGACAGAGAGCAGGGCTCCGTGATGTAAATTAGCCTGAATGCACACAGTGTTTATTGTCACCTTAAATCACAGATCAATAACTTTGAGTTTTAAATAATCCTTTAAAATACCTAAAACCCATTAATGACTGCGGAACAGAAAAAGAAGAGAAGAAGGACTTGCTGGCTGTGTCCGGTTATAAACCTGGGTGAGAGGTGATGTTTTAGATTTTCACCTGATAATTGCAGTGTGTATTTTATTTCTGTCATGGTCCTGGGTCAGATTTAGATCACATTCAGCTGTGTTCCCTCCTGTGGACTGGTCCATCGTTTACCCTTGTGTATATTTAGGTCTGTGTCTCCTTCTGTCCTGCGTTGTGATCTCCCTCATGGCTGTGTGTTTGGTTTAGGTTTGCTGTTTTCTAGTTTAGGTTAGTTTTTGTTTAGTATTTCTGTCATCCCAGCAATAAAGTTGTGTTTTGACTTCAAGTCCTGCCTATGAGTCTACATTTGGGTCCAATCCTGCCTGCTGCACACAGCTAATTCATGATAGTTTCAGAGTCAGATTAACCCAACCTGTGAGACTGTGTGAGCTGGTTTCCTCTTTCTCCTCTGTCCTTGTGTCTGTGACCTGAGATCACTCAGTGCTCCACCCTGAAGGACGTCTCCATAACCAAAGCTGCATCTGGAGGAGACTGCAGCAGGGATTATGCTCAAGGATGCACATGTGTACTCTGTGCTGACTGTGAGGTATGAAAAAGCGTGGCACAGAGATGGAATATAAAAACCACAGAGGGACAATTAAGATCAACAACATCATATATCTGGAACGAGTTGTAACCAGGCACCAATGTTCCCTCTAAGCTGCGCACTGCTGGCACGGTCTCTGCGCACAGAAAATCTAACCTGAATTGAAATTAAAATTAAAACTTTAACAATTCTGTTTTGCAGTGTTAGTCAGTAAGTGACTGGCTGCTCCTGTATGGGATTAGAACGATGCCACCTTATCCTATAGTCCAGCCAATGATGCGATTCACATTCGTATATACGCAGCCAATCAACGTCGCTGACAGGCTATGACAGCGTCCTTATGTGCCGACACCGGTGTTTTAGCGAGCAAAGCGGCGTGGCTGATGTGGAGTGAAGCCACATTAATGACAACGTGTCCAACCATTAGAGATGTGAGCAGGACAGACGGAACAACTGACGGGAAAAGTGTGGACTTTATACCAGTTTTTAAATTGTGTTGATCGGCCACGTAAAACCAGAGTTATGATAAAAATATCTGCAATGTTTGGTTTTCTTCCTGAATACTATCGTTGTTTATATTTACTGCGGGAAGAAACTGTAAAAACGGCGTTTTATAAGGAAAACGCTCGAAAGCCTGTGAGCAAAGACAGCCCCCCTCCCACCTCCCCAGCCTTTCCTATTGGTCGAAAAAAGTACCGTGTCGACCAATCAAAAAATGATATGGCAACGTGGCATCTAGTTGTTAAGAAACGGGGGGAAGTTTTAGGAGTGACGGCGGTGTTCTGAGATGTGAGAGATTTGAGACGTTTAGCGCAAATCTTGTGTAGTTAGTGTGTAGTTAGTGTGTAGTTAGTGTGTAGTTAGTGTGTAGTGTAGTCAGTGGTTTTGTTGTGTGTGTCAGAACAATGAGGCGGCTGCTGAATGTTACAGGTGTTACAGCAGTGATACATCTCCTGTTGTCAGGCCTGCAGGTATCAGGCTGTTGTTCTCCTTTATCTCATAGTGGACAAATGATTTTTTGGAGTGGCACAAATAATTTGTGTTCAGAACAGCTGATTGTCCTGGGGTGGCTGTGGCTCAGGTGGTAGAGCAGATCAGCTACTGATTGAAAGGTTGGTGGTTCGATTCCTGGCTCCTCCAGTCTGCATGCCAAATATCCTTGGGCAAGATACTAACCCCAAATTGCCCTCTGATGCGTCCATGAATGCTTATTAGTTGCACTTGAGTTTAGAAGTGATTGGGTGAATGAGGCATGTTGTATAGAGTGCTTTGAGTACTCTGGGAGAGTAGAAAAGCGCTATATAAGAATCAGTCCATTTACCAAATAGTTTGAAATGTTTATTTAAAAAACGCCTTTTTAGGTAAACAGCTGCAAAAAACTTTGTTGTTTGCCAAACTGAGTTACTTTTTTGAAGTAGTAACTATATAATTAATTGCCCAACATTGGTCATTATATCCTGTATTTTGCAGACAGAGAGTTACAGACTCTCTCCCAGACCACAGACTCATAATACAAGTCAGAGCTTTATGAAAAAAGAAAGTTGTGTTTTCAAAATTGGAGTTCAAGTTATTTTTACTTCCAATAGTGTTAACATCCTACACAGGTCATGAACGGGATTTTTTACATTTTCATTGTAAGTGGGCTAAAGCAGTTAATTAAAAGTAGTCTAACATAAATGTAAATGCTGTAATTTGATTATTTTAATAAACCATGTAACTTGGATGGATTAGATGCTGGTGTGACCACAGTGCACATGTCTGATGTCGCTCACAGTGGTCCAAGGGACGCTCAGGGAGTTTGTGTGTTCGCTCAGACACATGAAACATTAGAGGGAACATTGCCAGGCACCAAAACATGTGAGAGTCCTACAAAAGCCTTGGCAGCTTCACTGAAGCACATGTATGCACTTATGTCAAAGCCTAATCTAAATTAACTTTAAATATCATCAGTACACAAAAACTGCATGAACACAATATCAATGAGATCTGAGGATGCTCATAAAAAGGTTTCAGAGTTTAACTTCTTTGTTTCTCTTTAATGTCATATTTCTTTCAGTGCTGTCTCTCTTTCTTATATTTCTGCTGCAATCTTCACCTAAAACATCACAGTCTGAACTTATGAATCGCAGACTTTATTATCCCATTCAGGCGCTCCACCAGCCCGTCATTCTGTGTTAGTACATGTCTCTGCTAGTTAGAACAGTTAGTACAGCTCTTTGAATATATCAGACATGAAGGACGTGCTGTGGTGAGTCTGCATCTCCGAGACCACCTGAAACAGCCCCTGTACCACACTTTGCAGAGATGCTGCACCAACCTGCTACTTCAGGATATCGTGCTGCATAATCATTAAGACTAAAACACAATGATTTCCTCACGCACGACATTGAAGTGGCCCGATGACAAAATGACTCAAATGGCACCACCAATAATGGTAAATGGTGCAAATGTGAATTGGAACTGGCAGTCTGAGCACAATGTGAGCCACTGGCTCACACCCCCTCAGATACCCGTAAAATAAAATCCATTCATATTTCAGGCCAGAGTTTTATCACATCCTACTTGAACAGCTATCCGACTGTGACGAGCCACCTGGAAAATTAATTCCCATTGGCTTTTAGGCTCTAACAGGTAGGTGACTTCCTTTCCTGTCAGTAATCATCACATTACAGGAGTACGTTTGTGCAATGTCAGGTTGGTTGAAGGTAAAATGTGTCACCATGAGACTGCTTCAGTACAAAGTGAATCCCAGGAGACAACAGAGTCTTTGTTTTGTCCTCATGTTTGATGTGGCACTACAGGATAACGACACCGGGTACATATTTAATATCAACCCACTCTGCCCTGGGTAAACCTCATCCCCAGGTTCTGATGGACTGTGTGCAGCTGCTGTGTCACCTTAGCAGACTGCTGTACAACCCTCATGGACTGGGGGGAGGCTCCAAACATGGACCACCTGCCTGACCTCCATTAGCATCTATACTTAAGTGCTTTAATCCAGAGGCCGTAAAGTGACCATAAGGCGATAAAACGTCAGAGTCAAACTTCAGTGTTGAAATGTTTGTAAATCCAGTCTGGAGTTTGAGATGGATCGTATGAACGAGTGCTTTAGGAAGGCTGCTTCATGCTCAGCAGAAGGGGAGGAGTCGGGGAGAAACTCTGGGTTTGCATCAAGATTTTTCTATTTTTATTTTATTTTTCTAATATATCTGTAATTCACCTTGTCTTGCTGTCTGTTGTGCGGCTGTATTTCCTTAGTGTGGGGTTAAAAAGCGTCTTTGTCTGTCATGTGTTTGATGGTTGGTGGTGGGGCGGAACTTTTTGTTATGAGTGTTTTTAATGTCTGTAATTGTGATTTTTACTGTTGTGGTTATATTTTGTCTGTCGCCACAAACACAAAAGGAATTTCCTAAAGGACAAATAAAGAAATGAATGTGAATCATAGTTCATGTGCGTGGTTACTGGATTAGTCGCTAATTTTCTTCCTGCTTCGTGTCTTCACACTGACTACAGCTGACCCGTGTGTTCACGCAGAGTTCAAAGAAAGACACGTTCTTTGAACTTAACTGTGAACTTGAACTATTCTTGTTTTTTAACATGGTTAAAGATGTGCGATGTACAATCATTACACCCTGGAAAAACAAGAAAATCCACTCTCACCATGACATCCGTGTCCATGATGAGTGTATGACACCTTCTGAGCACAGCTGTAG
Source organism: Oreochromis aureus (assembly GCF_013358895.1). Classification (NCBI taxonomy): domain Eukaryota; kingdom Metazoa; phylum Chordata; class Actinopteri; order Cichliformes; family Cichlidae; genus Oreochromis; species Oreochromis aureus. The sequence goes on along the minus strand of NC_052954.1, from coordinate 34,171,421 downwards.
CTGCATTTAGACATGCTGACCTCAAATGACCAGCGTCTGTCTTTCTGTCTCATTTATTTCTTTATATTTTAGAGATGACCTGTGCTTGGTGTTAAATGTGACATTTACAGTGATGTTGTTTGTCTTTGTAGCAAATAAATACAACATTTTTATATCTAAGCATTTAGTAGATAAATAAGTTCATAAATATATGAATTACTGACATTTTATCACCTTTCCCCATAATAAGATAAGAGACAAATGGTCAGCGGTAAAACTTTGGGTCTAAAATATCTGCAGGTTCCTCTTTGTTGCTCTGCTTCTTTCTGTCAGTTTGGTGGTTTTAGTGCAGACGTGCAGAGAGCAGTGGTTTGTGTGTTTTCTTGTGAACCTGATCTTTGAGTCAACTTAAGCACCAAAATCAGTAAATGTCTCATTAGCCTACAGTCTACATACAGCATTAATTATGACCTGTGTTTTTTCTTGTTCGCCGTACTATTTGTGGCTACTATACAAGAAAGCAGGAAGTGTGTTAAAGCCACAGCGTTCAGTCTTATCTGCAGCTTTCTGCCACTGACGGCTCATTTCATCTTGTGTGTCTCAGCCATGTGGACACAGCAGACAAACTTCTTCTTGTTGGCCACAGGTGAGATGCATTTGACATCACTGAGTAGTTTTCTTATCTCGGCATGTTTCACTTTACAGTCCAGAGAATAATCAGCCTTATTTTTCTTTTCTACAGTCTCTTATGTGTCAGCTGCTGCAGGTCGGTCATGTTTGACAAAATGAGTCTAAATGATAAAGTTTGGTGTAAATAACATGCCATAAATACTGTGCACGCTCTTCTTTCTTCTGTTAGATGGTCAGATCAGATTAGCTGGGTCTGGGTCGACTCGCTGCTCTGGAAGAGTTGAAATCTATCACCGTGGCTCCTGGGGAACAATCTGTGATGATGACTGGGACTTAAATGATGCTGCGGTGGTCTGCAGACAGTTAAACTGTGGAACAGCACTGAGTGCCACTACAAAAGCTCACTTTGGTGAAGGAACCGGGCAAATTTGGCTTCATTTTGCAACCTGTTCAGGAAATGAAAATTCTCTCAGTGAGTGTTATCGCAATGGACTGCCGAAACAAAGCTGTGGACATCATGAGGACGCTGGGGTCATCTGTTCAGGTGAGATGTGTTTGGATTACCCGTGGTGTGTCAGACACTGGATGTTTTTAAGTGTAGTGTAATTTTGTATGAGTTTTGTCATTCACATAATTATCTGAGTTAACGTCAATAATGACTTCCTCCAAATCATCAACATGTTTAAAGGACGCTATTCCTGTAAGATTGTTGAAAGATGTCCTACAGTTAATTAATGCTTTGATCTTAAAGACACCACTTAAACAAACTAAGGAAGCATTTTGTAAAAGCATCAGAAGTCAATGGCAACACATCCTTTGATGGAAATGAAAATGATCAACCAACAGAGGGCTGAATGAAATACAAAAAAATGATGCATCAGTTTTGCCCAAATGTCACTGCAGCAAAGGGTGCTCCATAGTTTGTATTGTTATTGTTTGCTGTGTAGCTGAGAAAATGATGACGACTGTCACTGGAAAATTTTAATTCTGAAAAAAAACCCCTTTAAACTACAGATTTCTAAAGCATGCTCAGAGGCACTTCCATACAGTCACAGTGTTTGCAGTTACATTTGTGTCCTGCTGACTAGGAAACCTTTGGTTTGCATGCTTATGTGTTACTGTTTTGGCCAAAGTTAGAGAAGTTGCTACATGCTGATACACACTTCCTCGTTATGTTAGTCTTAAAGAATATTTGATACTTCACAACAAACTAATGGGCCAATAGTCTTGTCTTTGAATCGATCAGTTTCAAGCCTCTGGTGGTAATGACCCATATCTATTTTCACACTTGGCTCACGTGATGGTGCACGAGTCAACAACCACATCCTATGAGAAACTCCTTTTCACCACTTTAGCTTGAAATAGAACACAATGTGTCATCCAATGCTGGTTCAACTGAGATGTGCAGAGATCATACCCACTGTGGAATCAGCTCAGTTTTACGAGGAAAATAATCTGGATGATACAGTGTGCATGTGTTTGTGCACAGAGCAAATAGGAAGTGGTGACTGCTCATGCTGTCATGTTACAGCTGTGTGCAGGCAGGAAAAGGACCCAATATGGAGACTCACGCAGGCGGAAAGTGAACTGAAAAAACCAGCTTTATTGTTGTATACAAACTTAACTAAACCGAGAATACAAACTAAGACAGACTGAACACACAGCTGGTTGAGGGCGAGAACGGTGACGACGAGCAGGAGCAGACGCAGACACTAAATACAAAAGGGAAAGGGGGCAAAGAGCAAACACCTGGGAGACACAGCTGACACTAATCACAAAGACAAGACGGAGGAGAGCAAAACTGAACCTGACGCACACATACTGAAGACTACCAAAGTAAAACAGGAAGTACACAGACTCATGGACACGGGCTTCACACAGGAACATGACTGACTTGAAAACAAAGGGAACATATGGGACCAAAACCAAAGATGTAGAAAACCAGAACCAAAACACAGACAGCAATAACCCTGCAAATAAATAATAAACCAATCAAAACACTGGGTCACACACCCAGGACCGTGACGCAGCATTACTTTTCATGTTGGAAATTTCCCAGCAAAAAATCCTGGCACAACTTCACCTGCTTCCAAGGTGCATGGAGAAGATGAAAGAATTAAAAAAGCAGGAACTCCAGCAACACTTGAGAAACGAAGAACAGCTGTAATAATTGACCAACACGTTTCGACTTGTGCCCTTCATCAGGGTCATAGCAAAACATTGTAAAAAAAAAAAAAAAAAAAAAAAAAAATAGCTTAAATACAAGACAGGAAACAGAAAAAAATTCAAATTAACCAGTCAAAACTTCACAGATAGGTCAGCTGACATATCATAAGTAGGTATTGGTTAATTGGTTAGGTCACGCCCAAGTAGATGTTGGACTAGAACATTAATGATGAGGAAGAGAGGGGGGTGACATAACCTCCATATGTCTGAAAATAATACATGCATGAATAGCATAAGAAGGATACTATAAATATACACACAGGTCAAAGAAAAAAAAATAATAGGTCAAAAAAAAAAAATAATAATAATAATAAAACCAACAAGGGGCAGTCTTTAATGGTAAAAGCACGTTTGAATTGGAAAACAAGATTACGTCAACACATGGGAACATATTTGTTAAAAAATCCTAATTTATGTCTCTAAAATTTAGACTGAAGTGTAGACTAAAGATGAGATGTCTAGAACGCTACGCCTTCTTTGGCTGAAATAACAAGATTAATTAAATTACTCTCACATGAGTAATGTTTATTCAACTGATAAAATTAGGATAAAAAATAAATAATAAATAAAATTTATTTTAAAAAAACAAAAAACAAAAAAAACAACAAAAAACAACAAAAAAACAAAAAAACAAAAAAACAAAAACAAAAACAAAAAAAGAGGACTGGTTAAGATCTGCAGAAGCTAAGGTGAGTTCAGTAAGTAGGGATGTCTATTTAACAACCAAGAAATCCCCAAAACTTAAACCTAACCTTATCTTCTGCACAACCCTTATGCCAAAAACCAGAACAATTAAAGAAATAATTCTAAAACATTGGCATATCCTTCAGAATGACCCAAACTTATTAGGTACCTTTAAAGAACCACCAATGATAACCTACAGGAGAGGAAGGAATATTAAAGATAGACTTGTTAGAGCTTGCCAGGACCCTATTACTCCAGATAAAACCCTGATAACCCATAACCTACATGGTAATTTCAAGTGTGGGGCATGCATTAATTGTCAATACACCAAAAATGTTAAATCATTCAAAGACCCTATAGGTGACAAAATCATTGCCATAAAGGGCTTTATCACATGCAGAACTAAAAATGTAATCTACATGATACAGTGCCCATGCAATAAAATACATATAGGAGAAACATCCCGCCCTCTTAAAGATCGAATTAATGAACACAGAAGTTCGATCAAGAGGAATGATTTAACCAACCCTGTTGCAAGACACTTCAATGTTAAACATCCAAATTCACCATTATTTTTCCTAGGCATTGAAGCCATTAAACTCAACCAAAGAGGTGGCAATATAAATTTGGATATTCCGTTTTAAGAGTCTGCATCCCAGAGGTCTGAATGAGGATTTTTCTATCAATGAGTTTTTATGAATTACAGTTTTGTTTTTTGTTTTTGTTTTGTTTTAAAAAAAAAAAAAATTATTTATTATTTATTTTTTATCCTAATTTTATCAGTTAAATTACTCTCACATGAGTAATGTTTATTCAATTAATCTTGTTATTTCAGCCAAAGAAGGCGTAGCGTTCTAGACATCTCATCTTTAGTCTACACTTCAGTCTAAATTTTAGAGACATAAATTAGGATTTTTAACAAATATGTTCCCATGTGTTGACGTAATCTTGTTTTCCAATTCAAATGTGCTTTTACCATTAAAGACTGCCCTTGTTGGTTTTATTATTATTATTATTTTTTTTTTGACCTATTATTTTTTTCTTTGACCTGTGTGTATATTTATAGTATCCTTCTTATGCTATTCATGCATGTATTATTTTCAGACATATGGAGGTTATGTCACCCCCTCTTCCTCATCATTAATGTTCTAGTCCAACATCTACTTAAGGTGATTCCAACCAATTAACCAATACCTACTTATGATATGTCAGCTGACCTATCTGTGAAGTTTTGACTGGTTAATTTGAATTTTTTTCTGTTTCCTGTCTTGTATTTAAGCTATTTTTTTTTTTTTTTTTTTTTTTTTACAATGTTTTACTATGACCCTGATGAAGGCCACATGTTGGAAATTTCCCCCCAGATGTTGTAATCATTTTCTCTCGTAGGTCCTCAGTTGTTGCTGACAGACTGGTCTGGTCCACAGGGACCAGATCATGTGATTCTGGTCCCTGTGGTGCTCCTACTGGTAATGTTGGTGGTCTGTCTGGTTCTGTGGAGAAGACGACGAACAAGGCGATCCATCCAAGTCCAAGGTCTGTGCTCATCAGAACAAACGGTGTACACTGGGTGGGACATAAGTATTTGGACCACTTTTATAATAAATGATCAGTTTATAATCTTATAACTGGTAATTTTATGTTTCTGTCTGTAATGTGCTCCTTGACTGCCCCGTGCTTTGGGTCAAAACTCCTCTGTGATGTTTGTTCCTGTCTAAGATTTTTCCATCTTTCCTTCAGTATGATGGGGTTATCTGTTCTTCTCCATTAAATGCCATGAGTGGACCGACCCCAAACAGCTCAGTTTAGTCTCATCAGAATCATTCAAACTTCAAACGGGCATGAACATGAGCCTTCTTGAGCATGAGTCCTTGTGGCTGCTGGAGGGTTTCAAATCATCACAGTGGAGCGTGTTACCTATGGTCTTCCTGGTCACTGTGGTCCCAGCTGCTTTGAGATCCTTCATGAAATCATCCAGTGCAGTTCTGGAGTTCCATTCAGTTCATCCAGCACCAAATCAAAGTTGCCTCAAGGTGTTTTTGTCATCGTCCTGGGTCGCTAGACCCAGCGTTTTGTGTTTAATATTGGTATCATCTTATGTTTTGGGTTAATTCTTGTTTTCTTGTTCTTAGGGTTCTTGTGTTTCATGTTTTTTATACCTACCCCAGTGCTCTGTTTGTGTCTCTGAGTTTGTTTGTAAAACAGTCTGTGAATTTCCTGTTTTACTTTGGAGGTCTGTGTCTCGTCATGCCCATTAGTTTCAGCTGTGTCCTCCTCTGTGTGTCATTTCCTGATTGCCTGGTGTGTATTTATAGTGTGCGTTTGCCTCTGCTCGTTGTCGCTCTGTCTGTGTTATTGTGTCTCTCAGCTCATCATCCCATGTGTAGCCCCCGTATGTTTTTCTCTGCGTGTCATTCTGTGAGTTTTGGTTTAGGGTTTTGTTTGTTACTAATTTTCCCAGTTTAGGTTTATGTTTAGTTCTGCCCTCGCCACTCTGGCATTTGTTTGTTATCCTCCACTGTAAATAAACGCTCACACATATCATCAGCCTTTGCCTGCATTTTGGGTCCTACTTCACTTACACCACATGGCTTGCTTGCAAACCGTGACAGTTTTATATTGTAAGATCCTACAATAATACAGAGAAACCTCAACAATCAAGCTACCCCGATGAGCAAGCACTTTTATTTCTAAGATTTTTAGGTTAGGGTAATCTCAGTTATATTCATGGACAGAGCTGTAAATGTATGCTATGCCTTCTAATGATGCTGCCTAAGGGAAGCATGTATAATGTAAATAGAATTGGTCCTAGCACTGAACCCTGTGGAACACCATAATTGACCTTAGTGTGTGAAGAGGACTCTCCATTTACATGTACAAATTGGAGTCTATTAGATAGATATGATACAAACCACTGCAGCACAGTACCTGTAATACCTACAGCTAGTGATGGGCAGATGAAGCTTCATGAAGCACTGAAGCTTTTCATCCAATTGGTTCACTCCAGCGCAAAGCTTCTTGAAGCTTCATTTGCTCTAGTAGGACATCTACTGGACGTAAAAATATTAGTTGGCATGAATTTGAAGAGTGTGGCATTTTGCACACAGCCTGTAAATGTCAACAACAAAAGGAGTGTGTAAAACATGTATATTGTAGTGATGGCAGTATACTGTGTATATTTATACTGGCAGTATGGAAAATTGATTATTTGGAAATGCTTAAAATAGAAATGATCATTTACTGTGAGGTGAGGTGTGGTTGAGGTATGGACAGTGGTTGTGCTTTTGTAACATTGAGGTATGGACAGCTACACACTGAGGCTTTGAGCCTCAGTCCTGCCTGTTCACATTTTAATCTGTAAAAACTAAATTGTCACTGCTTTTATGACCTTTTTAGTGGGGAGAACATAGCTAGGATTTAATGATTTAACAAATCTTTTAAATCCTTTGTCCTCCACAATGCTAAATGGCTGGGAGTCCTCAATCACCATGCTAACCAGGTCTTCATCTATTTGAGATTGTTCTCCTGAGGAAAGACAATAAAAACAAAGCACAAATATAATTAAAGCTGCAAGCAGCGATATGAGGGCCCTCGCACCCCCGGCGCGTCGAGCCAAGCCCAACACCTAAAACCAGCGCTTCCGATCTGATGTCACATTGATGGAATTCATGCATTTAACCACCAGCTAAAATTTCATCTCATTCAACCATTATTATAGTCGTCCCACTAGGTGGCGCTCTAACCATTACTGACAAATGGCATAACAAACATTTCCGAGCTCGAGTCTCATCACGCCTGCGACCTTTGGGAGAGATTGGACATTGTGTTTTTGAGCGACAGCAGGTTACTGCTTTTGGCAAGTGATTGAAACTCCACGTGCCGCCATGACCACCCCCTGTTTCCCTGAACGTAAAAACCTTCGCAATTTAACATCACAAAGGTCTTTAGATTCCACACACAGGAGATCGCGTAAATCTAATGAAATCCCTTGGAGGAGTTCGTCAAAGTATGAGGCCTGAAAAGAGGGAAAATGTCGCCAAATTTACACATTAATTTTAAAATGGCTGACTTCCTGTTGGATTTGGGATATTGCTCCAAGAGACTTTTTTTGTACATCTTGATATCTCCAATAAGCTTGCCAGGTTTCAAACTCATACATAAAACACAGAGCAGGGGCTGTTGTTTTGAAATTTTGTAGGGGGCGCTGTGGAGCCATTTTGCGCTGTTCAAGGAAAATGAACATATAAAAGAAATCCTCATCACATTAGAGCTGTGCGCCAAATTTCAAGACTTTTAAACTTTTCAAGCCCCTCAAAAGCCACTTCATCTTTCATGGTGAACTGTGTTGCCACCAGGGTGCGCCGTTCAGTTTATAGTCACAATTTTCTCACTGAAGCATCAAGAGGGACTGATGGTGATATTCACCGCTTTTGAGGTGGCCACGATGAACCTGTGAAAATCAGTACAACAAAATGAAAGACATGACATTTCCTGGTGCCACTAGGTGGCGCTCTACGTATTCCTGACAATGGGCACATCAATCTGTTCAGGGCGTGTCTGACATCATCCCTGTAAAATCTGGTACTGATCACATTGGATTTCATTGAGTTACACTAATTTGTTTCTTCATGGCGAGACCTCAATGTTCGCCATGCTGCTGGGGTCACACCCTTCAGCGAAAACTCACAGTTTTCTCTGTAACCCAAGACCAACTCCTTAAGGCTTTCCTGGAGAAATTTGAGGCTGCAGATGTCACCCATTACAATACTGTACCCCAAAGTGTAAAACATGACATTTCCTGTTCCCACTAGGTGGCGCTGTCCCTGATGTCAAATATGGCAGTTGAAATATGTTCAGGGTGGAGCCTTATCATATGTGTCCACTTTGGTCAAGGTCGGACAATGTATGACAGAACGAGAGGCAATAAGATTTTCATGGCGAGTCATCGAAATTCGCCGTGGCGCCACGGCCTCACCGTAACCCGAAAACTCAAAAGCTCCGCAATTTAACATGGCCCAGGTGTGTAGTTGACACTGACCAAATATGAAGCTTGTACGATGAAATTCCAATGAGGAGTTCGCAAAAGTTCGAGGCATGGAAATGGCAAAATTAGAGCCAAAATGTCACCTTCACTTCCAAATGGCGGACTTCCTGTTGGGTCTGCATCAATGGTCCCACTGACTTTTTTGTTCGTCTTGGCATGATACACATGTGTGCCAAATTTCATACATGTAGCTCAAAAGATGTGTTTGTAGGGCTGCATTTAACAACACATAGGTGGCGCTACAGAGCCATTTCCCAGTGCTCATATATAAAACCATTAAAATACAAAATTTTTCACCAGACCTGGCATGTGTGCAAAATTTCATGAGTTTTTGAGCATGTTAAAGCCCTCAAAAAGGCAATTCATTTCAATGAAAAATAATAATAATTAAAGCTGCAAGCAGCGTTATGAGGGCCCTCGCACCCGGGCGCGTCGAGCCACGCCCAACTCCTACAACCAGCACGTCCGATCTGATGTCACATTGATGGAATTCATGCATTTAACCACCAGCTAAAATTTCATTTCATTCAGTCATGATTATAGTCGTCCCACTAGGTGGCGCTCTAACCATTACTGACAAATGGCATAATAAACATTTCCGAGGTCGAGTCTCATCATGCCTGCGACCTTTGGGAGAGATTGGACATTGTGTTTTGGAGTGACAGCAGATTACTGCTTTTTGGCGAGTGATTCAAACTCCACGTGCCGCCATGACCATCCCGTTTCCCTGAACGTGGAAACCTTCGCAATTTAACATCACAAAGGTCTTTAGATTACACACACTGGAGATCGTGTAAATCTGATGAAATCCCTTGGAGGAGTTCACAAAGTATGAGGCCTGAAAAGAAGGGAAATTGTCGCCAAAATTACACATTAATTTCAAAATGTCTGACT